>NC_050523.1:1399297-1403292 GCF_002922805.2 Oryzias melastigma
AAGCTAATCAAGCGAACTACAAGAATTAAGTTGATTTAAATTTAGTATTAAATCAATATTAATGTCAATATATCAAATAATCACACATAATTCTGCTCCTATATGCCCTGTACACATTGATTGCAGCCAATCAGCTTGCTAGATTTGGTCACGTGACCTCCCGTTCCAGCATGCAATTCTTCGGCACGGAGGCTTGTGAATTAAAAAACAGTATCTGCTAATTGTTTTTTCTCATGAAAATTACAGGAGATGTAGAATAAATCAAATATAAGTAGATGTGCTCGCATGTAAACTATCCACCGATTTAGTTACGCTCGTTCTAAGAAGGAGAGAACGCTGCAGCCTCGCGCGCAGGCTGAACAGCAGGTCTGGCAGAAAGTTCCGGCGCCGAAGCTGCACTTACGCGCGTGCCCTATTCCCAGCCATTCGCGGAGAAAGGTTCCACATGCAGCTTTTCTCGTGTGACACGCCGCTGGACTGCTTTAAGCGCTCAGTATAATCGAGAGAATCCGGTTGATTTTCAAAATAAAAGATTTCTGACTCAAAAAAAAAAAAAGTCCCTAAATTCTTCCGCGGCCCGGTGGCAATGGGTCTGCGGCCCGGTACCGGTCCGCGGCCCGGTGGTTGGGGACCACTGGGCTAACGTGTAGGGCGTCCAGCACACCCAGGTCTAGCCTTCAGGTGTCAGGACTCGAACCAAGGATGACTCAGCAGAAACCAGAGGACGGTTTGGTCTGAGCAGAAACTCTCTGTGCAGGAGAAGCAGCGGCGTGGACGGGAGGGCCCTCGACGCCGCCCACAGCGTGCGCTTGCAGCAGGACGCAGAGTTTGAGCTGGACGGCCGCAGCATCCGATGCACAGAGGTGGCGTTCTCACACGGCGTTGGCTGTCGATCCTCGACTCGCGCCGTCCGGCCTGACCCGGTCTGAACTCCCCGCAGGTCTTCTACCAGCTGAAGGACCCGGACTGCAGCCTCGCCGCCGTGCTGGCCTCCTGCAGCGCCTTCCAGAAGGAGATCGCCATGGCAACCTGCAGCACGCTGACCCCTCACCTCGCAGTCCTGTCCTCCAGCGGCATCAACTCCTTCTCGCTGCGCGTCTCCACGCAGGCCGACATGGTAAAGAAAACGGTTTTCTTTAAACTTTAGTGTTTAACTGTCTCACGAGCGGGTAATCCAGGCATCGGATCAGATCAGATCAGAGCTCCTCTCTGATCTTCTAAACCACGGGTGTCAAACTCCAGTCCTCGAGGGCCGATGTCCTATTTGTTCTTCAACCAACCTTCTGTTGAAGCTCCTTATTGGCCAAACACGCCTGATCCAGGTGTAAAACCAGCAGGAGGCCGACACTCCTACTCTAAAATATAAGGGGGTCAAACTCATAAAAAACGTCGGACACCTGCATGTTATCACCATGGCAACCATGGAGAGTTGCAGCGGGTCGGCCCTGTTGACTGTACATGAGAAGTGGACTGAGATCCGGTTTAAATTAAACCGACAGCTTCAACAGGTTTTGTGCGGTTGGAACGACCTTTTCAAACTTCTTCCAAAGGTCAAACCAAACGACGGATGCTTGTCCAACAACAGGTTCATAAACTCAACACTCCGCATGTAGGAGGAGCTACTGCTAAAATGACATGCAACCATTGACTGTATATCTCATTTACAGTTCATGGAAGACACGGATGATGTTGAGAGATCCAGTTGATTTATTGTTAGAGTTCTATGAAAACATCTGTAATCCCGTCTCCATGTCTGGGTTCATCAGATCATTCAGAGACTCTCAGTACGATGAGCGTCATGATCTACTGCAGGAGCTGCAGCTGAATGACGGACGCTTTCAGCGGTACTTCTGTCTCTGTGACCCAGTTTGATGACCCGCTGTCCCAGGAGGAAAAATATAAAATGAATAAAAAACCTGAAGTTCCTAATCCTAAAGTTCAGGAGGACAACAATCAGATTTTGCTCCATGTCGGTTTCTGGCTCCACCCACTGATTACATCATAAACATGCCACAAGCCAAAGCTAAGTTTGATTTGTTCCTGCAACATGTTCTGCTTTTTTAACTCTTGTTGGGCCCAAAACGCGCTGCTGCCAAACCAGCACGCCACGTCCACACTCAAAGCTCTGATGGCGTCTGTACAGACTGAACATGAAAGCTGCACGCCGGCGGTGGGTGTGAACGCAGCTTTAAAGTTGAATGTGTTGCTAATGCTAACTGTGCCGCTTTGGCAAATAGTTGGGAGGAAACCAGGGAGGTTTTCAGAAAAAAAACTCTGGTTTCTCTGAACCATCGTTAAAGCCGCCATTTTGAATCAGCTGGTGGGTCCGGTAGAGCCGTAACGTCTGACAGAGATCATCCTCAGGGGAACCAGAGTCTCACATCTGCCAATGAACCACTCTGGTCTGGACCTAAAGCTGCAGTGTGAAACGGTCTGACCGGCTCCAGACTGAGGCCTGACTCAAGTGTCTGTGCGGTTTGGTTCTCAGGTGGAGTACCAGGCGGGTTCTGGAGGCAGGCTCCTCCCCCAGCGCTACATGAACGAGATGGACAGCGCTCTGATCCCCGTCATCCACGGAGGCGGAGCCAGCGTTCCCCAGACTGCCATGGACATGGAGTTCGTCTTCTTTGTGATTCACGCCGTGTAAGGCGGCAGCATTAATAAAGAGAAGGTGGGGGCGCAGACGGGCGGAGCGGCGGCGGCGGCCGGAGGCTCCGGTCTGCATCCGTGAAGTCATGAACGTCTCTGTGTGGAGCCGACCAAAGAAAGACGCCAACCGAGACTCTCCGAGCTCCGCCTCCACGGAGCTGCTGCTGAATGTTTCCCACAAACACTCCACGGAGGGGGAGCCCCCCCCCACAGAAGGGGGAGGAGCCCCCCCCCCACAGAAGGGGGAGGAGCCCCCCCACATGGATGTATTACCAAGGTTTCCGTTTGGTTTTCTGAACGGAGCTACAGCAGAACCTGCTGCTTCCTGAAGCCGACTGCAAAAGACAAAGAGCTTTCAGCCCACGGTCCGGTCCGGTCCGGTCCGGCCCGGTTCTGTGCCTGCTCAGGATTTCTGACGTCTGAACCTAAATCTTCTTTGTGACCCTGATCCCTAAACCCGTCCCAGTTGGTTCGGTTTGGGTTCCACGAATCTCCAGAACCAAGATTCGTAGCTTCAGTCCAGAACCCGGCGCCGCAGAGACGGGTAAAATAAACCGGAGCAGACGGTCGTTTTAAACCACAAACCTTTTTATTAAAGGCATTTAAGAAGATCTTTATTGGAAACAGCAAAAATGAACTAAAAATGAATTTAAAACAAATATTTACTCTCACAGAATCAGGAATTAATGACACATCCCATAATATAAATGAGAAAAATACACTTTATTCTTTTATTTCCTCATTTTCAATTTACTCAGATGGCCACGCCCACCTCATTTAAATGTTCAGTTTTAAAATGGAAAAATGTATTTAAAAAGCTCGAAACACAAATTTGATCATTTTCAGTTATTAAGAGCCGAAAGTCCAGAACTTGAGCTCCTCTTCCTCCTCCTCTTCCTCCTCTTCCTCCTCTTCCTCCTCTTCCTCCTCTTCCTCCTCCTCCTCTTCCTCCTCTTTTCCTGTCAGCTCCAAAACATGAAAACAGACGCAGAACTTTGCTCTGATGCTGCAAACACTAAATAATCTCTTTTTTTCTTCTTCATCTCCAACCAAAAATCCAACTTTGCTGAAAATGAAATGTTTACACGTCAGAAATCGGTTCAAACTTTTAGTTTTTACCTCGGAGTCTTTTAATCTGAAATAAAGTCTCTTCTATTTTCTGGAGAACTCCTCATTCATGAAGTTTCCTCTGAAAATGTGAGAACTGGGCTGAGCTGCTTTGTGGGCGGAGCCTGAACAGACCACTGTAGCCAACCAATCCCAGCTTTCGAAGGCGGGGCTAAAGCTCTGGCGCTCGGCGTGTCCCTTTTGAGCGGCTGATGAACTCTAGTTTGAGTCCGGACGCG
>NC_050523.1:1403332-1413276 GCF_002922805.2 Oryzias melastigma
TGGGGGGTTCTGGCCCTACTGGGGGGTCCGGTCCTCCTGGGGGGGTCCGGTCCTCCTGGGGGGGTCCAGCCCCTCCGTCTTCAGGACAGTGATTGTGTCAAAGTCTGTCTGTTTTTATGGAATAAATACGTATATTAAAGAGTTATTTTTTAAACTGTAAAGCGGATAAATGCAGATATTTTTGATAGGGGTCAGTGAGGTCGTTTTAAAAGACGAAAATCCCAAATCCTTCAGTTTTCGATCTGACTGTCGATGAGAATCACCTCAATTTAAGTCAAATAAAACTATTTTATCAGAAAAAACCTTCTGGGATTTTCCAGCTGATTCTAGTTCCCTTTTCTGAAAAATCAGCTCTCCGTCTCACGTTTCGTTTAGCAAACAGCAGATGGGCCGCCTGCAGAACCCGTCTGTTTACTGTGAGCCGGAGCCAGGGGTCCAACGGAACCACCCAAGCTCTGAGGTTCTGGTTAAAATGACCAGCAGAACTTCTCCAGACTGTTACCGTCTGAACCGCTTCAGCTTTTTCACTGGTTTCAGTTCAGGCTGTTGATCTTCAGAGGAACTTTCTTTGTGAAGCTCAGCTGGACCTCCTGTCGGTTCTGGAAGATTCACTGCTGGAGGATTTCACACAGCAGTGAAAAACGGAGCCGAGTGGAAAAGCTGAAAAGAAGAATGCGAATCTGCAGAATACAGACGGAGAAACGCTCAGCGATGACGGAGAATCCGTCACATTCAGACTGAGGTCACATGACCACATCGGTCCTGAGCAACAGCCAAGTTTTGAAACAGCCTTTCCCATCATGCAGTGCTTTCATTAGAAGCTGCTTGTGGAGTTCAGCTGTTTCAGTGTGAATCCCAGAGGCTCATTTTTCCCTCTCGTCCTGCAGAACGCCGTCTTGGACATGGATTCAGGTCCGGTTTCGTCCCGATCTTCACGTTTCCACCACAGTGTGGCCGAATGAGAATTCCTTTAATGCTCTGTGATTGTTTTCAAAGTGTTATTTCTATTTATTTTTAACACCAGCTTTACTTTGAAGGCCTGATGGGTCTGAATGTGTATTTAAGAAAATAAAAGCTTTGATGAACCCTGCCGTGTCGCCGCCCGTTCTTCACCTTAAGAGAAGCAGAAAACGCGTCAGGATTTCACTCTAAAGCTTTAAACCGTCTGAAACGTGAAGCTGAAGTCTCTTCTCCATCATAACGTCTCACCGTCCGTCTTCAGGCTTTCCCTTTTTGGCTTTCAGCGAGGTGAAAGTCCACCTTCCTCTGGGAGGTTTGTGTGTAACAGGCGGGGGGCGTGGCCTTCCGGCTCATTTACCTCCTCGCGGCGTGGGCTCCGGTCACAGCTGCCGTCAGACATGAGCGGACGAGTCGGAGACCTGAGCCCAAAGCAGGCCGAGTGCCTGGCACAGGTCAGCAGAACCTCCTTTTGATGATTCTGTTGGTGTGTAGAGTTCTGGTTCTGGTCGTGTTTGAGAACTTCAGATTGGCTAATTCCAACATCAAACTGTAAATGTTTGCTTCCAGATTAGTTTCATTTACCTAAAGTTTCTGTTTACTTGCAGCTCTTAGACTGAAACCTGAGAAGTTGGTCCGGTTCTGTGATTCTTTGGACCAAAGTAGTCCGTTTTCTCCAGTTTAAAACAATATAAATCAGAATTATTTTCTCTGTATTTTTCTGTAAATTTAGAACATTTAATTCAATTAGAAAATAGATTTTAAATCAGATGAAAGAGAAGCTGGTTTGCGTTCTCTTTTTATTCATAGAGATGAAAGCGTCTGTAGACGCCTGTGGGCGTCTCGGCCGCGGTGCTGTCAGTTTGAGGTGGAGCTGGATGTGGTGTAATCCATGGATGGGTAAACAAAGTCACCTCAGGGTGGAAAAACCCCAAAACGCTGCAGGGAGGTTTGAAACAATCCGTCTGAATCCATCTTCATTCTTCAGGAAATCAGATTTCCTGGTAACTCTGCAGGAGATCGATTTAAAGTCTGGATTATGAACTGGGGTCCTGTCCGGGATGAACCCGGCCTTCATGGGGTTGACTCCAGGAGCTCCCGTGACCTCACAAGCGTGAACAGAAGCTAGCTGGATGGTAGAATTATTGATTTTTACGTTAATGGTCCACCCTTGTTGAGATTAATTCTGTTTTTGAAAGCTTTCTCATAACCGAGCAGAATTATTTTTAAAGTTGAAACTTTGGAAAATAAATCTTGAATTATAGAAATCAATATCCTGCCTAACAAAACCGTAAAGTCCTCCTAAACATCCATCTGCTGCTCCTGCAGCCCAGAACAGAGTCGGTTCCGTTTAACCTGCTGCAGTTACACTCCTGAACTCTAGGTGGCAGTATTTTGATTTTATTTGAGACTGAAACATAGACTGGACTGATGTTCTCGGATGTTCCCAGAATATTTAGTGGCCTAAAAAACAATCAGTGTGAAGCTACAGTGTCTTTGTAAAAAGAAAAAGTAGATTTAATTAGCCTTTTGTGTTAATTAAACCATATTTATATACATTTATCTCGACTTATCAGATTTTTTTTCCTACTTGATCCAATACATTATGCAGGTATTACGATATAATATCTGTTAACATCACAAAACCACCGAATGACAAAGCTGGTGCAGCAAAAAACTAGCATAAAACAAAGCTAGCATAGCACAAGATAGTTGTGGCCTAAAGCTAGTGTAGTGGAAAGTTGGCGAAGCTCAAAAGTAGCATAGCACAAACTAGCGTAACTTGAAGTTGATGTAGCGCAAAACTAGCGTAGCGCCAAACTAGCATAGCATGATGTAAGCATAGTGGAAAGTTGGGTTAGCACAAAGCTAATGTAGCACAAAGCTAGTCTAGCATCACTGCTGGGTTTTTCAGATTATTCTAATATATTCAATTTAATTTTTCTAATGTAAAGAAGACTCATGAGGTCATAACTATGAAACTTTGTTTTTGGTTTTAAATTGATTATCAACAAATCTAATGAACAGCCTTCAAACCGTTAAAGTTCTGAGATCTCAAACGTCCGCCTTGACCTTCAGTTTCAGGAGAAGATCCAGGACATCCTGCCCAGCCTCCCGGCGCAGCATGACCACTACCTCCTCCGCTGGCTCCGAGGTGACTCCCGCCGCCGCCCGCCTCACGTTAGGATGTCTGGATCAAAGTTCTGTTTGCTGAACCACAGCTGTCAGCAGCTGGAGTCACTTTGAATTCAGAAAGAGGCTTTGAGGTTTAGCGTTTGTGAGCTAACATGCTATAGGCTAAAGTTATGACATCACTGAGGATCTGAGACGTGTCACTCTCACTCGTGAGCGGTTCACGTACTTTCACCTCTGACCCCGTTAAGCTGCTGAGGTTTTGTCCCACAGAAAAGATGCAGGAATATTTGGGATTTTTGGCTTTTTTGGCTGTTTGGTTTATGAATGCAAAACTGAAACGATGGTAAAGAATCGAAGCATTTCTCTGTTCTGGACCATCGCTTTAGTGCTGTAATGCTCTGAAAAAATCAGTATTTCTGTCTAGTTTCTATTTAAAATATCTTATTTGTCTTCATATCAAACCAGATTAATTTACAAGTAACTTTTCATCCGAGAGTTTTAATAAACGTTTTTCTTACTCGACTGTATTTGAACGGTCAGCAGTCTCGTTTAGTCTACTTTAAATTAGAGAGTTTGACTCCTAACAGTAAAAATAATTGTAACAAATGTTTAAAAATAAAGTTCAGAAGTTCAGTTTTAGTCTATAACATGATTGTAGTTTAGAAACATGGATAATATGAATGTTGCCTAAGATAGAATTTATTTAGGCAAAAATGTGTCTAAATGAAAATCCTTAAAAATAAAAAGATTTTTTTAGTAAAACATGTTAATTAAAACTCATCTTTACAACCACCAGAACAACATGAGTGTTTTCAGCTCATTTTGGTTTAAAATCAGGAAATGTTTTAAGAAATCTCAGGCAGACAAATGATTCTGGTCCTGTGGGCAGTTTTTATTTTATCTTTATATCAGGTAGAAAAACGTTTTGTAGTCTAGATTTTTTAAATTGCTTTTAGGACGTTTTTATTCAGTATAATTCAGCTGAATTCTTCTCATTATTTTGACTCTTTAAACTGTCAGTAAATGAGTCAGGAGACAAATCTGACAGACATATTTGATCCGTTTCTGGATAATCATGAAACTCTGATTAGTGTTAATATTTCAGAATAAAGTTCCTCCTGGAGCCTCGGAGGACAAACCTGAAAACCAAATCTCACCTGAAGCTTTGTCGTGTCGGCACCAGACATTTGGCCAATTGGATGTTTTTATTCACTATTTTCTGATTAAAACATTAAAGTCTTAATGTTTTGTCTACATTAAGTTCCTGAATGTGTTTTTATCACCAGAATTCTTTTTTTTCCCAATTTTAAACTTTTAATTTTTACTTTTTCTTAGAAATCTGAATCTTATTAGTTTCAATAACACTTTTCTCCCAAATTTACATTTTTTCTCAGACAGTTTTTTGGAATTTTGTCTTTTTTTCATCTTTTTTTTCCATTGAATGTAATCTTGAATCTTGTAATCTTCCCGACTGATCTTTGACTCTTAAACTTCTTGTGAGTTTTACCAGTAATAGTCCAAATCAACATCGAGTCAAAACGACTTTACTGTCAGTTCTGGGTTTCAAACTGAGCCATTACGGCCCTGAACTGCATGATGGGAGAAGAGAACGGTTTCATCCTGTGTTCACACTGAAGAGTTGAGCTGAATCTCAGAAGGATTTGGTGGTTGATCTTCTTCTCTTGAACTCACTGAACAAATAAAGAAGTCGAGTATTCAAACACAGAAAGACCCTCCGACGGTTTCCAGGGTCTGGGCTGACCTCTGACCTTCAGCTCTGCCTCAGTGTTTTTGTTTGGAACCGTCAAACCGGTTCAGTTTGAGCTGGAATCCAGTTTCAGACCAGAATCCGTCTGAGAACGTTTTCTGTCTTTTGCTGTTTGAGTCGTTTTATCCGAACATTTATGAACCAAATATTCTTTTACGTTTTCTGTGTTCATGCTGAAAGTTTCCATTTAAGCATCGAAATACTTTATTTAATAAAAATCTGATGTGTTTTTGCTAAACTGACGTTAAACAATCAAATATTTTAGCATTAAAGGATTTTCATTCAGCTGTGGCTCCATTTTCAAACAGTTTCTCCTCAATTTGCTGTTAATGAACTTTTAAAGAAGGTTTTCCTAGAAGTTGAAGCTCGCTCCAGACGGTCCCGACCCGTGAGTGTCAGACGTGTTCCTGCAGGACGACTAACCAAACGTCGCCTCGGTGAACATCCGAGTCTTCAGTGGATCCGTGGAAAAAACCAGCCGCTTCTTTTCCTGCTGTGACTCAGCGGAGTTTATCCGGACTGAAGCCGTCCTGTAAGTCCAGGTGTGGCTCCACACCTGTGCAGGTCGATCAGCCTCCTCCAGCCGTCAGAAGTGAATCTTTCATTGATGAACAGTCGCAGGACGACATGTTTGCTCATGTTTGTACAGACGGAGCAGGAAACCTTCTGGTTTTATAGAAATGATTTCATCATATTAAGCAGTTTGTGGTTTTTGTTTGTTCTTCATAAAAGCTTAAAGGTGTTAGAGACGTCTAAGAATTACAAAATAAACACATTAATTATTGTTTTACATCAACTTCATTTCTTTTAGAAATCCTTTACAAGCTCAAATTTTGGCTAAAATACAAAAAAAATCCAGGAATAAACTTTGTCGACCGAAAACAAATGAGTCTAAAACTGTAAAAATGTCTGATTTATCTTAAAACTTTAGTTTGGTGCTAATATCTACAAAGTTAGCAAAGTAAGCTATCTTAACGTTAGCAACACGGTTCAGACGGAGCGTTAAAACTAGGAATGCAGCAGAAAACGGGATTCATTTACAGTCAGACGAATTAGTGTTCACACCTGAGAAAATCAACATCAGTATTTGGTTCAGCGTCGTCGTGGTTCCACAGTCTAACGTTTGTCACCAGGTTTGGACTGCAGGACGGGTTCTGGCCCACTCCTCCTCACAGATCTCCTCTAGAGCCGTCACTGAGAGACAGAGTGAGCTTCTTCCAAAGATGTTCTATTGGCTTTAGGTCTGCAGACTGGCTAAACCGGTCCAGAACCTTCATCTCCGGGCTGTGACACGACCCGGGTCAGGCCATCCCGTCCTGTCCCGTACCATGATGCTACCACCTCCATGCTTCACAGTAGGGACGGTGTTCTCATCATTCTCCTCCCTTCACACCAAAACGACCTCATGACTTTCTCCCATGATTCCTCTGGATCGTCCAGATGGTCAAACTGAAGACAGTCTGGACATGTGCTGGTTTAGAACCATGACGTCTTTGGGTTTTACCAACGGTAACTATGGAAACAGCGGTTCCAGCTCATTGAGCAGCTCCTCCTGTGTAGTTCTGGGCTGATCCTCACCTTTCTTAGGGTCACTGAGACCCACCAGGTAGATCTGTCATGGAGCTCCAGTCAGAGGGAGACTGGCGGCCATGTTTATCTTCTCCTTTTTCTAATAATTCCTCCTACAATAGATCTGTTTTTACCAAGTCGCCCTTCCAGTCTTTTGGAGATCTACAGTTCTGTCTCTGGTGTCTTTGGACAGCTCTTTGGTCTAAGCCATGTTAGTACTTGGAGTTTACTGATTGTATGGGGTGGACAGGTGGACAGGTGTCTTCATGCAGCTCAAACAGGAGCTTCTAGTTTAGGATAATAATTGGAGGTGGGCGATCAACAGGTCTGAGGGTCAAGGAGTCTGGCTGATAGAACGGGGTTCAGATACTTGTTTACTGCAGGAGCATACGAATAAATTATTATATTTTAATGTGATTTCCAGATTTCTTTAGATGTCTCTCACAGTGGATATTCACCTATGAGGAAATCATCAAACTTCTCCAGGATTTTTAAGTAGGAAAACCTGCTAAATCTCAGGCGTTCAGATATTACTCTCACTGTAAGTGACAGATATGAAATATTGTATTTTGATATTTTACTGTCAAAACGATGAAGCCTGAATGTTCATCCCTTTACAGTGTTTCATGTTGTGGTTCATTTCTCTGACTGATTTCTAGGAGTTTTCTGGAAAGTTCTCGTTATCAGTTCAACTCAGTTTGATGGTAAAGTTCACTCATACAAACAGGAAGATCAATGACCTCTTATGTAAAACCTCAGATAATGTCAGTATAATGTCCAAAGCTTTGACTGTATATAGAGAACTGGACTGAGTGACTCCTCCCTCTTGGTGTTCCAAACAGGAAGTGGCTCCAAGAAGCCAAAATCCCATAGACTTCTATGGAGAAATAACCAGCTGTTATCAGTCTGTTGGTCTGAATAAACTTTCTGGATAATCAATATTTTTTCTGTTATTCATGTAAACTGACCAATCCAGTGCCTCAGTAAAAGTGGGTGGAGCCTGCTGGACTCCACATCCAAAACTCAAAACGTTTGATAGAGTTCTTGTTTTAAGTGTTAGGGGTGTGACCATTTCACCAAGCTCACTCCTGATTGGGTGAGAGTGGTTGCCATAGAAATGATGACTCGCACCGACTCAGACCAACCACTACATACTGACGATGTCTGGTTCCAACATGGTGGCATCCGTATGAAAACGCTGAAGCTGATGACCAGCTAAAATATTAGCTAAATTACCCTAAAAACAAACAAACAAAAAAAAAACAAAAAAAACGTAGGTTAGCAAAAACAGCTAGCATGTAGCTGAAATATTAGCTCAACTCCAAAACAGCCTAAAAAATCTTAGTAAATGCCAAAATGGTCCAAAAAGCTGCAGAATGAACATTTTTAAAACTTTAAAACCGTAACTTTTTAATACAATTATAAATAATAAAAATGCAGGAATATTATTCCAAAATAAATCAACTTAAACCTTAAATAACTTTAATATTTTACTCTCCATAAAAATATATTTCGTCAAAATTATACAAGTTAGAAATGAGCTCAAGATAACATCGGGTCATTAATAACAATAAAATAAAATGATCTGGAGGGCCGGATAGAATTACCTGGAGGGCCGGATCCGGCCCCCGGGCCTTGACTTTGACACGTGGTCTAAAAGCTTTTACTTCAGTGAGTTCAGGTGAAAACAGTTGTTTCAAAGTTAGCGTCCTGCTAACCATCTGTTGCTCATTAGCATAACGATGCTAGCTGTTAGCCAGTCCATGTCTGAATTTCCTTGAATTAAAACTTTTTCTTTGTTAGGTTTTATTTTTACTTTCTCCTCATAACTTTATTCTTAACTCCTGTTCTCTGTTGTAATGACCTGTGAGCAGACGTGTTAGCATCACAGCGTCCTGTAAACCGTCGTCGGTCTCTGCTGGTCACCACATTACTGTCCACTTATTTCTGATTTTTTTTCTTTGTTTCCTTCTTTGTTTTTAATGCTCTTATTCTATTTAATTTTTTTTGTGTGTTCGTTTACATTCTTTGGCGACATAGTTCTACCCTACGTTCCAAACAACAAACTCTGAACTTTGAGTTTTGGTCGTTAGCATGAAGCTACTCACAAACTTGTGTGACTTTTAACTCTTAATTAATTAAAAAATGTCTGAATTTAGGACGTTTTTATTGTTGTGGTGCAGAAGTAGAGCGGTCAGCCTCTGGTCTGAAAGTCCCAGGTTTGATTCCGTGTTGCAGGACGCTGCACCCACACTGGTGTCACTGTGAGCCTCCCTCAGTGTGGTTATGGGTGGGCGGGGCTTTAAATCCAGGTAGAAAAACACAAAGTTAATAAACGATTATTATTTAGTTCTTTTAGTATGATTGTTAGATCATTTTTGGTATTTGACATTCTTTGTTGGATTTCCATGTTTACATTCTACAAACTTGTTTATTCTTGTTGACATTATTATGCAAATTTTACATATAATTTTCTTTTTTTTTCAGCCCGAAACTTCAACATTCAGAAATCCGAGGCCATGATCAGAAAGGTGAGCTTCACAGGTGACCCGTTCCAGTTTCAGCTGCTGCTGCTGCCCCCCCCATAGAAACGGCAGCATTGATCTCCTGCATGTGAGCAGCTACAGTCCGGCTGTACTTTCACTCCCGCCGATACGGTTACGTAACATCGGACGTCACGGATGTTCAAACAAACGTTTCTCAACCTCTTTGACTCTGATGGAGTCTGGACGGTCAAGGTCGCCTCACTGATGGTTAACCAGAGAAACGACCACGAAGCTGAAGGAGGGAAACGGAGTGGAAACTTTTGGAGAAGATTCTCCTGAAATTAAGAGCAAATAGGGATGAACAAAGTTTAAAGGAGGAATTTCAATCGGAAAAGTTTAATTCATTAAAAAAATCAAAAATATCTAATTAAAAGCAAAAAAAATCCAGATTTTGTATTTCTATAATCTTAGTTTAGACTTTGAAGTTTGGAACTGTAATTAAAAAATGTTTCTTTTTTTTATAAATTTAGTCAAAAGTATAAATGTGTCATTTTTTAACGACTCTCCTGCTTGATCATGTTTCACTTAAAGAATTTCAGGATATTTGCCAAAGTTTTTATCGTCAGGAGTCAAAGATTTATAAAGAGTCTGAAAGTCAAACGTTATCGCATCTTATTAGATAAAAGCTGAAAGTTTCATGTTTTCTTATGAATGAAAATGCTTTAAATCTTCAATATTTCACCGATTCAAAACTTCTGAGAGTTTTTTGTAGTTTTGTCCCGTGTTCCGTCCTGAAGGTTTTTCCTGAGCGGACGATGATGGAGTCCTGATGCTGCATAACCCCCTCCTCTCCCTCCTCTTCCTCCTCTTCCTCCTCTTCCTCCTCCTCCTCCTCCTCTTCCTCCTCTTCCTCCTCTTCCTCCTCTCCCTCCTCTTCCTCCTCTTCCTCCTCTTCCTCCTCTTCCTCCTCCTCTTCCTCCTCTTCCTCCTCCTCCTCCTCCTCTTCCTCCTCTCCCTCCTCTTCCTCC
>NC_050523.1:1415935-1421238 GCF_002922805.2 Oryzias melastigma
TCTCCCTCTCCCTCCTCCTCCTCCTCTCCCTCCTCTTCCTCCTCTTCCTCCTCTTCCTCCTCTTCCTCCTCTCCCTCCCCTCCCTCCTCTCCCTCCTCTTCCTCTCTGCAGCACGTGGAGTTCAGGAGGCAGATGCGGCTGGACACCATCGTGTCTGAGTGGAAGCCTCCTGAGGTAAGAAGCTTCATTCTCACAGCAGGTACGGAGGCTTTTATTGTGAAAGAGTTTTGTGTGATCGCCGTCTCTGCTTCAGGTCATTCAGAAATACGTTTCCGGAGGCATGTCCGGCTACGACCGCGAGGGCAGTCCGGTCTGGTTCGACGTGATCGGTCCTCTTGACCCCAAAGGTCTGCTGATGTCGGCCAGCAAGCAGGACTACCAGAAGACCAAGATCCAGCACGCTGAGATGCTGCAGCAGGAGTGTCGCCGGCAGTCTGAGAAGGTCTTCCTCTGTTCCTCCTCCGGGAGTTGTCCTCAGACTCCTGTCTCACCTCCCTGCTTTCTCCCGGTCGGTTGGGTCTCCTCCGGTCGCTCCGCTCACGTCTGGGGGTCAGCTGGGGAAGAACGTGGAGGCCATCACGCTGATCTACGACTGCGAAGGCCTCGGGCTGAAGCACATCTGGAAACCTGCCATCGAGACGTACGGAGAGGTTGGTGTCGCGGTCTGCGCGGGTCAGAACCGGTCCGCTCCGGCAGCTGACGCTCTCCTGTCCCGCAGATCCTCACCATGTTTGAGGAGAACTACCCTGAAGGTCTGAAGAAGGTCTTCATCATCAAAGGTGAGGCTGCAGATCCGCCGCCGTTCCAGAGTCCGGTTCGGGTTCTGCTGACGTCCGCGTGTCTCTGCAGCTCCTAAACTCTTCCCGGTGGCCTACAACCTCATCAAGCACTTCATGTGTGAAGAAACTCGCCGGAAGATCGTCATCCTGGGAAGTAAGGTCATGTCGGCGCCGCGTTGGATGGATTTGGTCTGATGGCGTGTTAGAAAAGGAGCAGTCGGACTCTTTAAAGACTCACTCCAAGGAGATCTGTGTTTAACGTCATCTTGTAGCATGTTTCTCATGATAGAACAGATGCAAAACAATTGAAGATAAAACTCTGTTTCTGAGATATTCTTTATTCAAATAACGTCGGATCAGCATCAGATGAAAACTGGATGTTTGAAAAAGCTCAGATTAATCTACTGTCATGGGAGGGAAAAGGTCCACTCCAACCTCCGTACAGACGATTAGATCCATGAACGTCTTCGTTTTCCTGGTCTGAGCTGGAATCTGGCTGTTTTTTTGCTGCGCTAATGATAGCTTGGACTGTGTCACTAGCGGGACAACGGCTTAACGACAACAGACCCACTAAAGAGCTCCATACTAACTCTGTCCTCCATGCTAACTCTGTCCTTCATGCTAACTCTGTCCTTCATGCTAACTCTGTCCATCATGCTAACTCTGTCTTTCATGCTAACTCTGTCCTTCATGCTAACTCTGTCCTCCATGCTAACTCTGTCCATCATGCTAACTCTGTCCTTCATGCTAACTCTGTCCATCATGCTAACTCTGTCCTTCATGCTAACTCTTTCTTTCACGCTAACTCTGTCCTCCATGCTAACTCTGTCCTTCATGCTAACTCTGTCTTTCATGCTAACTCTGTCCATCATGCTAACTCTGTCCTTCATGCTAACTCTGTCCATCATGCTAACTCTGTCCTTCATGCTAACTCTGTCCATCATGCTAACTCTGTCCTTCATGCTAACTCTGTCCATCATGCTAACTCTGTCCTTAATGCTAACTCTGTCCATCATGCTAACTCTGTCCTTCATGCTAACTCTGTCCATCATCCTAACTCTGTCCTTCATGCTAGCTCTGTCCTTCATGCTAACTCTGTCCTTCATGCTAACTCTGTCTTCGACTGTTCCGGTGTGAAAGCATGAATGTGAAGCAGCTTCAGGACGCGTTACTGCGGCTGAAGAGTTCTGAGTTGATTCATGACTTCAGAAAACTCGAGTCGTTTCTGACCTGGAACTCGCTTTGCTCTCAGGTGATTGGCAGGAGGATCTGCGTAAACACATCGCCCCGGACCAGCTTCCCGTGGTGTACGGAGGAACCCGGACCGACCCCGACGGAGACCCCCGCTGCAGAACCATGGTGAGAACCAGAGACCGACGGACCCGCTCAGAGCTGGAGACCCGCTCAGACTGCCGTTTGTTCACAGATCAACTACGGAGGAACCGTTCCAAAGTCTTACTACGTCCTGGACTCTCTGAAGATCCAGTACGACTGCAGCGTGACCATCAGCCGGGGCTCCAGCCTGCAGCTGGACTTCCACATCCCAGCCACCAGCAGCCTGCTGAGGTCCGACTGTGGTTCTGATCCAGGCCCGAGTCCTGTTTCTGCTCTCAGACTGTTGAAAACCAGAACCTTCTGTCTCTCCTCAGACTCTAGAAGCTGTTTCTGCTGCTCTGTCCTCCATGTTCCTCTAAAAATATCAACCTTCTCCATCAGCTGAACATTTCCGTCTTTCGAGCAGAAATTCTTCCTGGTTTTGCTCAGACTCGGTTCCGTCGTAGGTGGCAGTTTGCCAGCGAGGGAGCGGACATCGGGTTCGGCGTCTACAGGCGCACCACCGAGGGCGAGCGCCAGAAGCTCTCTGAGATGCAGCAGGTTCTGCCCAGCCAACGCTACAACGCTCACATGGTCCCTGAAAGCAGCTGCCTCATCTGCTCGGAGCCCGGACTGTGTAAGTCCCTGAACGCATCGCCGTCCGGATGGAGATCCCGCCAGAAACTGATCTGGATCTTGAAAAATGACGATTACTGAATGACATACGATGATGCAACTTTTAGACAAAATCTATCAAACTTTACCATTTCTAGGTCAATGTTTCTAATAAAGCATGCTAACTCTGTCTTTAATGCTAACTGTCTTTAATGCTAACTGTCTTTAATGCTAACTCTGTCTTTAATGCTAACTCTGTCTTTAATGCTAACTGTCTTTAATGCTAACTGTCTTTAATGCTAACTCTGTCTTTAATGCTAACTGTCTTTAATGCTAACTGTCTTTAATGCTAACTCTGCTTTTAAAGCTAACCCTCTCCTTCCTCTCCTCTCGCAGACGTGTTGTGTTTTGACAACAGCTACAGCGTCCTCCACTCTAAGAAGGTGAGCTACAGCGTGGAGGTGGTTCCTCCCCCAGATGAACAGAGCCCACCCCCCCGAGGAGACGTTCTGCTGCAGTGACGATGTTCAGCCTCTTGGATCAATAATAATTATGAAAGTTAGAACAATGACTAGTTTACCTCATCAATCACGTCATGGACAAACTTTGTTATGGGAGCTAATATTGTTAGCCCTTTAGCTCGCACAGACTTTACAACAAGAGCACTTCAAGATGTTAACACAACAAATCGTAGAAGAAACGTAACAAAGAAAGTATTTAACAAATGGCAACAGATACAAATTTGTGATGTTTCATTGAAGTTTCATGAAGTTTTTGAATTTTTCTCATAATTTTTCTAGTGAAGATTTCAGAGAGTTCACACAGAAATTCTCAGAACAGGGACACCTGGTGATTGGTCAGTTTATCACTTCAGTAACTGGAACTACAGAAAAAAAGGAAACATAGAAGATTATCAAAAAGATGTTAAAAATGTATCAGAGCCAGGATGGTTATTCTGACCGATAGAATGACAGTAATAACTTTATCTATAGAAGTCTATGGGATTTTGGTTCTTGGAGCCACTTCCTGTTTTGAAACACCAGGGGGGCGGAGTCAGTCCGCTTCTTACCTAAACAGTTGAAAGATTCTCAACTAATTTGTAGTTTTGAGTCTAAAAGTTGATGATCGTCTCTGACGGCGAGGAGTTCAGTCACCGCCTGAACCATCAACATGACACGTTCCTGAAAGCGAACCTCCGCCTCCGTTCACTTCCTGATGGAGGAGAAACGCTTTTATCTTTTAATCTTATGACGTAAATAAGTGATAATTTAAACAGATCTGTTTATTTTTGTAAGTTCTGATGAAGGTTTGTGTTTCGATTTTACCAACAGTATTAGCAAACAGATGAACTTTGACTTTTCTGACTGTAATAAACTGCAGTTTCTTTAACTCCGCCCAGAAAAATGTGTCTCTTCAAAATAAAACTCACTGATTCTCTGCTGATTCCTGCAGAACTTTTGTTTCCGTTTTCCAGACACTCACCTGTTCAAAGCTCCTCACCAAATGTGTGTTTGTGGTAAATATCTCAAGTTGTCGTCTTTTCTTTGTGTTTTTATTTTTTTTTATTTTTCTCGTGTTTGTTCAGTGTTTGTGATGTTCCAGAACATCTGTAAATGTTCTCGGGTTCCTCTGACCCTGACGGAGTGTTTATGGAAAACCGTTCTCTCTAAGAATCTGAAACTGCCACGAAATGTGCCAAAAGTTTTTTTTTTTTTTCATCTTTTGAAGTTCTGTTTGGTTCTCCTGGTTTTTCTTCATGAGTCTGATGTTCTTGTCAAAGATGTTCCTGCTGTTCTTGAATGTTTCCTCTCATGAAGTAATTCTTTGGTAAAAATCTTCTGGTTACATTTAGTTTGTTATAATTGCTGTAATAAAGCAGAAACTTTGATTGTCGTTTGTTTTTTGTTGTCGCTGAAGTTCCCTCAGAATTTTCTTTGACAGATTTTAGAACAAAAATTAGAGAAAAAAACATTTTTCTAAGAATAAATGTCGAGAGAAGATGAAATAATTCACTTTTGTGGAGTTCAAAATTTTTTTTATCCAACAGTTTCATGTGTTAAATTTATCTTGATAGAAAAAGACTCCGCCCCTTTTAAGTTTAAATTTCAAACTAAACCCGGAGTTCAAGGATTCCTGGAAAGAGGTTTATTTATGACCGCGAAGGAAGAAAATAACTGAATTGTTTAGGATAAAATTGGACCTTTCTACATTTTTTATTTTAAACCCCCTAGTGGCTCCTTGGTGAACTGACCTGGCTCCACCCACTTTTCTCCTTCAGCTGTCCTGAAGGGTGAAGTGTTGCACCTTGGAGGCGGAGCTCGCTGGCTTGAACCCAGATGGAGCTGCTGCTCCTCAGCTAACTGTCTGGCGCCTCATGTGGTCAAAGATGGAATGACAGGAAGAAGTCTTCAACATGATCGTTTACTGAGGCCTCTGATTGGTCGGTTTGTAACTTGTAATTAAGAAAGATATTTAAAAAAATGGAAAGAAGATGCTAAATAGAATGCATCAGAGCAAGAATGATTATTCTCACAAATAAAATGACTGGGAAATATCTGAGTTTCTCAATGGAAGCGGGTACTTCCGGTTTGGAAC
>NC_050523.1:1421247-1485363 GCF_002922805.2 Oryzias melastigma
TCCAGTGAATGTATACAGTCATTGAGCAGGACTTTGGTTTCTCTGCAGACCTCCGGGGTGACCCTGAGTGCCCGCTGGGGGGCGCTGCAGGACCAGCCCACACATGATTGGCTCCATTACGTCATGCTATAAATACCCGCTTTAATGGAAACGATCGTTATCGTCTCCTGACTGCAGTGCGCATGCTCGTTCCTGCTCCAGAGGCTTTGTTTACATAACAGCTGGATGAGGGACCGCGTGCGTCCCGCCGCGTGCCGCAGATCTCGCAGCAGCAGAGAGGTGTGGTGGTGGGTGTGTGCGCGCGTGCCCGCCGCCGCAGAGCCGCGTGCCTTTCTACACCTGCGGCGGTGAGGTGGGCGGTGCTAAGAGCCAAGGGCCGAAGGGGGGCGGAGCCGCTCGGACACGAGTATGTGACGTCAGCTGGCAGGTCGCAGAGAAACAAACATGGCGGCAGAATGGAGCGGGCAGCACGGGTACGCTCTGACCGTCATCGTCTGCCTGTGGAGCGCGGCCGGCGGGCGCGCGGAGACCGCGGCGGCCGCGGGCGGCGCCGGCGGCTGGACGCAGGTGCTCGGGATGCGGTTCGAGCGCAGCGACAAGCCGGCCAGCACCACTGAGGACGGCGTCATCCAGGTGACCGAGCACAGCTCCGTGCAGCTCCGCTTCTACGGGCTGCAGCTGCACGCGGGCGCCTGGACGCAGATCCGCTTCACGGAGGTGGCGGACAGCGGGGGCGGGGGGGAGGCGGAGGAGGACGAGGAGGAGGCGGCGGCCGCGGCCCGGGGGGGCAGCGGCATGATGGACGCGCAGGACCGGAGCTGCGCGGACTTCACCAAGGACATCGTGGTCGGGAGCTTCATGAACGTGAGCGGCCGCGGCACCACCGGGGTGCTGAGCGTGCTCGTCAAGCCGCTGCGCAAGAGCGAGGCGCAGAAGGAGTACGCGCTGTGCACGCCCAGCGGAGACGGCGGCAGGTGGGTGCTGCTGGGGGGCAGCGACGGCCGGGTGCTGGTCCTGGAGGAGAAGAAGTCGCTGCTGCCGCTGTGGCTGCAGGTCATCCTGATCTGCGGCCTGCTGGTTCTGTCCGGCATGTTCAGCGGGCTGAACCTGGGCCTGATGGCGCTGGACCCCATGGAGCTGCGCATCGTGCAGAGCTGCGGCACCGACAAGGAGAAGCGCTACGCGCGCAAGATCGAGCCCATCCGCAGCAAAGGGAACTACCTGCTGTGCTCGCTGCTGCTGGGCAACGTGCTGGTCAACACCACGCTCACCATCCTGCTGGACGACCTGATCGGGTCCGGGCTGGGCGCCGTGGTCGCCTCCACCATCGGCATCGTCATCTTCGGGGAGATCGTCCCGCAGGCGCTGTGCTCCCGCCACGGGCTGGCGGTGGGCGCCAACACCATCATGGTCACCAAGTTCTTCATGCTGCTGACCTTCCCGCTGTCCTTCCCCATCAGCAAGCTGCTGGACGTCCTGCTGGGCCAGGAGATCGGAACCGTGTACAACCGGGAGAAGCTGGTGGGGATGCTGAGGGTGACGGAGCCCTACAACGACCTGGACAAGGAGGAGCTCAACATGATCCAGGGCGCGCTGGAGCTGCGCTCCAAGACCGTGGAGGACGTCATGACGCCGCTGGCCAACTGCTTCATGATCCAGGCGGACGCCGTGCTGGACTTCAACACCATGTCCGAGATCATGGAGAGCGGCTACACCCGGATCCCGGTGTACGACGAGGAGAGGTCCAACATCGTGGACATCCTCTACGTCAAGGACCTGGCCTTCGTGGACCCGGACGACAGTACCAACCTGAAGACCATCACCAAGTTCTACAACCACCCGGTCCACTTTGTGTTCCACGACACCAAGCTGGACGCCATGTTGGAGGAGTTCAAGAAAGGTCAGTCTGCCGACACACCACCAACATACAATCATACAACCATCATACCACCAAACTACCATCATACCACCAAACTACCATCATACCACCAAACTACCATCATATAACCATCATACAACCATCATACCGACATACCACCAAACTACCATCATCATCTCACCATCATACCACCAAACTACCATGGTAACACCATCACACCACCAAACTACCATCATACCGCCAAACTACCATCATATAACCATCATACAACCATCATACCGACATACCACCAAACTACCATGGTAACACCATCATACAACCATCATACCACCAAACTACCATGGTAACACCATCATACAACCATCATACCACCAAACTACCATCATACCACCAAACTACCATCATACCACCAAACTACCATGGTAACACCACCACATGAATTATTGACGACTGGAACATGCAGAACATCTGCTGCTCCAACTGCAGCTTCCTGGAGTTGGCATTGGGCATCTGTGGCTTTGGCTACCCTGGTATGGCGGCAATCAACACTCGCAAGATAAATTCAAAAGAGCGGTCAAAGTGGACATGACTCAGCACTTTCCTGAAAGTTTGTCAGTCAGCGGTTCTGTGACGTCACAAATCAAGCTGCATTCACTGCACCTCAGAAATCAAAGCATCGAGCTGTAAAGCTGCGATTATAACAGAACAACGTCACTGCTGTGGACCAGCGGTGGTTCTGGTTCTAGTGGTTCTGTGTGTTCTGGGACCAGATCATTTAATATAAACATTTTCTCTTTAACTATTTCACAAAGCTCTTGTTTTCTTGACTTGTAAATTCTGAATGAGTGTTTTTATTTGTGAGCTTCGTACTGAGGTCAGTAGCATGACTCAGCGTTCCTCAGTGGGTTCCTGCTGACTCGCCGTGGTTATCCGGTGCCTCCGGCTTTCAGCGCGGTAAAGAGCAGCAGGACGGCGTCAGCGTTTGATTGGCTGCTTCAGTGATGGATGTAGTCTGACGGCTGCTGCAGACCACCCCCCACCCCCCACCCCGTCATTTCAATAATCTGTGGATCAGATGCTGACGGATCTGCAGATCACTGCAGGAAACCTCCACACCTGATGATGTCATCACAGGTGTGGAGGTTTGTTAATAACTGTTGTGTTTGTGAATTGTTGTGTAACGATGAGAAACTGTTCCAATCTGGTTCTTCTGTGACTCCTCTCTGGTTCTGGTTCCAATCTGGTTCCTCTGTGGTCCTTTTGTTCTTCTCTGGTTCCTCTCTGGTTCTGGTTCGTGTCTGGTTGTTCTCTGGTTCTGATTCTTCTCTAGTTCTGGTTCTTGTCCGGTTCTTCTCTGTCCGTTTCCTCCTGAAGTCTTCCAGCTGTTTCCAACATCAAATGTTCTGGATCTTCAGGACGGTTCTACGAGCTGTCTTGGTTCTGTTCACTTCTGGCTCATTGGGAATGATTAGAAGAACCTTTAGATCCTAAAAACCCAAACATCTATTTCCAACCTTAGAACGTCCGGTAACTTCGGCTTAGAAAGGTCACTCGTAGTTTTAGAACTCGGCACTCATGAACTCGCTCACTTTGACTTTTTAAAAATTCCTGCTCAGTTTTTAAGAACGACGGTTTGAGTTTGATGAAGTTCTACTTTGACCGTGATGACAGCGAAGGCATCATCGTTGGTGGTTCCT
This sequence comes from Oryzias melastigma, assembly GCF_002922805.2. Lineage (NCBI taxonomy): Eukaryota > Metazoa > Chordata > Actinopteri > Beloniformes > Adrianichthyidae > Oryzias > Oryzias melastigma. The sequence continues at coordinate 1,424,824 of NC_050523.1, forward strand.
CTCAAACTTTGGATCAAACAGACGTTTGACTTTGTGCTGGTTTGGATCAGTTTGATCTTGGTCATAGTTTCTGAAAAATATGAATGAGCATTTGAGGATCTTTTAGATCTTTTAGATCCTCAAATGATCTTCAAAGCTTTTCCAGGAAGAACCGAGGATGAGTCACCACCTTCCTCCTGTGGTTCTCTGGCTTGATCGGAGGACAGTGTTGCCAGATTGGGCTGTTTCCGGTCGGCGAACGGCCCAATCTGGCAACACTGTCCTCTGATCATCAAACTGTAAATATTTAAGAAGAAAATATCCTAAATACTTGAACAACTATCAAGTGAAAAAAATTTCACAAGTATTTTTAATTTTTTTTCATTTTTTTTCTGTCTTTGCTTTCATTCTCAATTTACAGTTTCATTCATGTGGGGGGGCGGGGCTTTGAACCCATTGGCTACAGGCATGATTGACATCAAAGGTTGTGATGACATCATCAAAGGAGACACTTAAAAACCTCCACAGGTTTTGGTTCTGACTTTTCATGTTTTGACTGCTTCACTTCAGCGTTACACTTCGCCATCAGCTGGTTGTGGGCGTGGCCAGCCGCCCCGTGTTTTTTTACGATCTCCACTGAAGCAGGAAGTGTTTAAAAGATGCTGGTGAGGAGGAGGGGCCAACTTACTATTAGCAAAAGGTCTTAAAGCGTTGGGGGCCGAACACGTTCAAAAAAACGTCTTGAAAATGTCCGTTTTTCTTAGAGGGACCTCCGGTCACATGCAAGATGGCGCCGGAAACAATCTCAAGCCGGAAGCGGAAATTTTGCAACTTTAGGAAACACTTTCAAAAATGATACTTGAAAAACTTTTCAGAACTATCAGCTTTTAAACGTGAATAAACTGTGACTGACAGTTTAGTGTGAAAGTTGAGCTTCAAATGGGACAGAGAATTTTCATCGTTCTATTTCTGTAAAGTCAATATTAACAAGTGTTCACGTTAGCTACACCTGGTTACCTCTGGAGAAAAAGACGGAGAAATTCAGGTTTTTCTCTGTGACAAGAATGTGACAGAGAAAAATGGGAGAAAAAAGGTAATAAATAAATAAAGAGAAGAAACAGAAAACAAGCTTAAAACGCTTAAAAAGCTTAAACCGGCGGGTTCCAATTGAGAACTCCAGGCCAATAATTTTGGGCACAAATGTTGTTTTTTTGCGTCCGGCTCCAGCAGGGGAGGGACTTGGGGCTATTAATTTACGAGCGCCATATTTTTTCTCGTGGGCAGATTCTCTTGTTTTTATTTAAAAAACCCGAATCACTGACATGACTGCTCATGGGGAACTGTTTTGTCCTCCCCCGTTGGTGTGTAGAAATGGACTATTCCATCAACAGCAAGTTAGCTTCATATAAAGTAGATTTCCGTAACGTTTACATGTGATTTTACTTTTTAAATTCATATCAAAACATTTGAATTCTTGACAAAAGTGGACGAGTAAAGAAGTTATTGGATGGAAATGATTAATTCAAGCGCTGCAGAGGGCCCCCTGTGTTACTGCTCGCCTGGGGCCCCCAAACTGCTACGTCCGGCCCTGATCAGGATGACTTTCATCCCACAGACGTAGTTTCATCTTTTCTCTGCTTTCTGTCTTTTCTGCTGTTTTTCTGGCCCACATCACTCGCCTTCCTCCACCGTGCTTCACAGCTGGTTGAGGCGTCTAAAGCTGACGGACGTCAGACGTTTACCTGCTCGTTGGTTCAACCCTTTGAGGTGATGCTTCAGAGCGGATGTTTTCCTTCACCCAATGAACTTCTTCATTCTAATCTTCTCTCACCTGAGATCAAACGCATGGATGTGAGAGATGCTGCGTCAGCGTTTTCTCTGTTTCTGCGTCTCTGTGGAACATCAGAGAAAAGAAGAGAAACTTTCTGCTTTCGTTGAATCTAAAGTTTATTTTTTATCCTATTTTAGGACTTTTTTTTCCTTTTTTAGAAGAACCTGGGTTTGTTTTGTGTCCTTCAGGCGGCCGCAGGTTTCAGGTTTAGTTTTAAGGGCAGGGATGTATTTAAGCCCCCCCCCCCACCTCATTATCTCCCTTCTTTATCTCCTCTGGCAGCTCCTCCGTCTCGTCTTATTCCAAAGCTCTTAGCGCCGTCTGGGCCGTCAGAGCTGCTTCTGCCGCCGCCGCGTAAACCGTAGAATGAGATCCTCGGGGGAGGGGTTGTTTGCATTTGATTGGGGGAGTGGCTTCAGCAAAGCCACGCCCCCATCACAGCCAGCATGCCACTCCCCATGTGACCTTCAGGCGCTCTGGTCTTCCTCAGGTAAATCCCACCTGGCCATCGTCCAGAAGGTGAACAACGAGGGGGAGGGGGACCCGTTCTACGAGGTGCTGGGATTGGTCACTTTGGAGGACGTCATCGAGGAGATCATCAAGTCGGAGATCCTGGACGAGTCCGACCTGTACAGTGAGTCGGACCTGGAGTCTGTTTGCTCCAGAAAACACCAAAAACATCAACAGACAAATGTTTAATTTTAGAACATTGAATGTGATTTTTAAGAGAAAAGAAAAATAAACAACAACCAGGAGTTTGTTCGTCTCTGACAGAAGTCCTTAAATATGATTTGATTCATGATTTTGGAATAATTCTACTAAATATCAATTTAGTTTTTAAAAATGCAACTTAAAAACTAAATAAGTTCAATTAAATAGTTTTTACAAAACTTTTCTTAACTCAAAACAATCAGAAAAACTTTTTTCCTCTGAGATATCAGACATTTTTATTGTATTTTGTCAGTAAAAGTGTCATTTTGATATAAAACTTTATCAATAATAATTTTAAAAAATATGACAAAGTAAATATAAATAAATAAAACTAAAAAACCTTAAATAAATATGCATTAGAAAAAAACATCCTTAAAAATTGAGTAAAACAGAAAAAAATGGTAATACGTTAAATAAATAAAAAAAATCATAAAATATGAAAAAGTCTGGGATATGCTTCCTAAATGAGTATATAACATAATTGTAGAACAAAATGTTTCATTTTATTCAAGAAATCCTGAAAATAAATCTGTTTTTCACACTGTAGAAAACCCGCTAAGCCCCGCCCCTCTGTAGCTTCTGGTCTCACGGTCTTTGTGTTTCTTCAGCCGACAACAGAAACAAGAAGAAGGTCGACTCCAACAAGAACAAACGCGACTTCTCCGCCTTCAAACACGACGTCAAAGTGAAGATCTCCCCTCAGCTCATGCTGGCGGCGCACCGTTTCCTCGCCACAGGTGGGCGGGCATCGCCAGCGATCCTCAAAGTCAAAACTAGAGTAATCTGATTACTTTGTTTCCGTCAGAGGTGAACCTGTTCAGCCCGTTCCAGATCACAGAGAAGGTCCTGCTGAGGATCCTCCGACACCCAGAGGTCATCCAGGAGCTGAAGTTCAACGAGAACGACAAGCGCTCGCCGCAGCACTTCCTGTACCAGCGCAGCAAACCCGTCGATTACTTCGTCCTCATCCTGCAGGTGAGAGCGCCACGCCGCCGTCGGCTCATAAACGCTGATTATGAAGTCACCCGACAGAACTTCAGACCAACAGATGAGCTGAAGCTGTCGAAGCAGCTCAGAAATAATCCACGACAGATCAAATCTGTCACATCAAAGATGTTTTATGGCAGTAAGACTCCTCACTACATAATTTATCCCCTTTCCTCAGACAGACGTGTAACGTGGTAAATGTGGAGTCCACACGGAGGAGTTGATTGACACTGTTCTACAGCCAATCAGAACGCAGAAATAAAAAACATGCAAAAGAAGAACCACAATAAAGTGAAGGAACTCTTGTTTAATTTGGATTGGATTTTTGTATAAAGGCGGCCATCTTGGAAATGCTAGCTAGGATCTGATACAAAAGAATCAAAGATAAAACGTTTTCAGCCAAGTATTAAATTAAAACTATAAAAAGTGAATAATTTAGCTCAATAAGCTACTTTTATGTTGACATCTACAAAATTAGCATAGAAAGCTATCATGATGTGAACAGCAGCATTAACCCTTTCACGCCAAAGCTTCAGCTCCACTGTTCTTTGAGTTACTGCAACTCTTTAACAGACTCAACATAAACCAGCTGATTCTGATGTGGAGAAAAACGGTTCTGAATATCAGCCCAAAGCGGCTTTTCTCCCCTTCAGAATCAGTTATGTTAATCAGTCAAAGAGTTCCGACACTTCTGAGAGCGTGTGTTGTTTAAAGCCTCATTTCCTCGGTCCGGTCTTCTCCTGGACACTTTAGAACGGTCCGGCACATTCAAGCGAGCGTTTCCATTGAGGGTTGGACCATCAAGGTGCAGATCGCTGACGTCGCTGTGCGTCATAACGGTTCCAACATAACAGCGGTTCTCCGTATTCGCGGATTGGGCGTGTCTCCGGTCCCTAACCGCCGAAAATAAGGGGGGGTACTAAATGCTAAGAATTTGGATTCAGTTTGGATCTGGAGTCGGTAAAAGTGCTGGTCGGACGCTAACTGTTGTCTTAAAATCTTTCTGCCAATCACTGGATTCCACTGGGTGACGACAGAAGCTCCGCCCTAACAAGTCTGTCCCGTTTTTCTATGGACCTACAACCAACGGGAGACCAAAACTATCAGAACCAGTGCGGCCTAATGGGTCCGTTTATAATGGAAATGCTCAAAATACCGGACTGGTCCAGTCTGGACCGGTCCGAGGAAACAAGGCATAAATGTCAACGTCATCTATGGTGTGAAAGGGCAGCAAGGTTTGGGGTCAAATTAGCTTAAAAAAGAGTCAGAATGCAGATATAAAAAGCTAGCTAAACAAGCTACGTTATCCTAATATTGACATTATTAGCTTCATGAGCTAACGTGATGCTAACCACAAGGTTTGATGCCGAACTAACTCAAACAACGATAGGAATACCAAAATTAGCGAGCACAATGCTAATGGGAAAACTAGCTAAAGGGGTCGCCTCAAAATGCAGTAAATTAAAACATCTTAACATTTAAGAGACCTTAAGGACTAAAATCCCCCTGTTTGTGCTGAAACTTTCAAGGAGGATTATAAGAATTTGATCCATGTGATTCTGGATGAAACACAGTTTCCGTTTCTGAATCGACGACTAAAATCTCTGACTTTTTGTCTGTAACCACACCGGATCGATGTCTCTGACGTCATCTTTAGGGTTGGGATCGCTGAGAATGAAGCCTGAAGCGGGACGAGGGCATTGGCCGAAGAACAACCTTCCAGAAATGGATGTTTGGTGTGAAAAAGTACAGTAAACATTTACGCATCTGCCAATCAAACACAATGATGTACTAATCTGAGCACTAATGAATTCAAAGTAGCTCGTAGAAGAAAATAATCAATTAATCCTCCACAGTGAATAGAAATAGAAAACATAGAACTCATTTTCAGATTGTTTATATGTTTTTCTGGTGTAACGTCTGACTGGTAACCCTTCTGCTCTCCTTGGCTTGTTTACATTAAAAGTGGGGTCATCTGGACCCACTTTTTTTATCTTTGATTTTAGAGTTTCACTAATGTCCATGGCAGACAAAAAATCCTGTCCACCTTTGTCCACATTTGTCATGGAAGGAATCACACATCAATATGTGGGCGGAGTCATCTGGACCCCAAAGAGAGCCGAAGGGACATGAGAGTCGATGGGAAGTTGCTCCTTTCTGAAACCTGCCCCTAGTGGTCGTTTGAGGAAGTTCAAGTTTTGCTTCCTCTGAGTTGCTTCTAGACAGAAAGATGGCGACTTGGTTTTGACCAGAACAGATTTCTACACTTTTCGGTGAAACATTTTGGTCCAAATTGTTTTATTTTTAATATAAACTTGAATTGTTGTTTTATTCTCATCAGTTTCTTCTCTCTCTCTCCCCGTTGAATCCGATACGATCTTTACGGCTGTTGCTAGCTTGATGTTTTTCTAACTAAAACATGTTTTTGCGTCACTTTTCTTTCTAAACGTGCACAGAGTGGAGTCGAGGTTTTATTAACATTTGAAGATGTGCAAAACTTGTGGGAGGGTCCATGTTAGGCCACAGGAGCTGACCAATCAGGAAAGACTACAATCTTCGTTGAGGGGGCGGTCTGAACTGAAAACATAAAAAAGACAGAAATTACTTAAAGTCCTACTCCGACCATCTTCTGATCTGTTTTCAAAGTGGTCTTTTCATTACGATTATGAGGTTTTTAGCTGAAATAAATTTAAAAAACTGATTTGTTTTTTTTAGAACACAGTTTGTGCTCAGTTGTGGGTAGGGCTGCCACGACTGATCAATTAATTGACAACTAATTTAATAGTGGACTAGTCGTTAATTTTTATTATATGGAGTCAGAGTGCAGTAAAGTTGAAAGTTATAATGGCATTCTGCTAGCTTTTTTGACTATTTTGGGATTTATTAAAGTTTTTTATGCTATGTTGGAGTTTGGTTAATATTTCAGTTACATGTTAACTGTTTCGGGTAGCTTAAGCTTTTTTTTTTTTTTTTTGCTGTTTTGGAATTTAGTTAATATTTCCACTACATGCTAGCTGTTTGGACTAATCTGTGATTTTTTTTGTGACTATTTTGGAGTTTAGCTAGCTGTTTTGGCTAACTTTGGCTTTTAAATTTTTTAGGCTAATTTGCCATTTTTGGCTATCCGCCTCAGCGTTTTTAGCTATCAATTTCATCATCTTCAGCTACAGAGTGGGTCTTTAGTTTTTTCTAATTCTTTTTATATATTAATAAGAAAATAATCATAAAGAAAGAATTAAGAATTAATTATATTGCTTAAAACGACTTTAAATTTATTAGCAACATTATTTGTATTGAACTTCCTTAAAATGTTAATATGATTAATAAAATCCAGCAGATTTCTTCTGTGTCTGAAAGTGGGGGATGGGAGACCTCCAAGTAGGTCAAAGGTTAAAGGGGGGAGGGGGACCTCCAGGTAGGTCAAAGGTTAAAGGGGGGAGGGGATGATGATAAAAAGGTCTGAAAGTTGAGCTGTTTGGCTGAAGCTGCGTGTTTGGAGGCTGAACCACCATCACCTGAGGTGTAGATAAAGTGTCTGCAGACACAGAGAACGACACCCGAGCTCACCTGCTCCTGTTCCCCCTCCCCCCACCACCGCAGCAGGTGTGCAGCCCCGCCCCCGTCTCTGTGCGGATCTGTGACACCAATAAATTCTTCAACAGTTTTTCTACTATTTAAAGTATTCGGTGACGAACTTTTCAGCTCACCGTGAGAGGTTAAATTTTATTTATTTATTTATTTAAATTTGTTTCTCTGCATTTTTTTGTTAAATCTAGAGTCATAAAACAAAGTGATAACTAAAAACAAAACCGTCACGCTAAATGTTATGAAGGAATACGATTAGACAATGTTAAACACTTAGCAAGTTTTTACTTTTAATTTGCAAAAGTTGTGTGACTTGTTAATTTTTTTAGTGTTTTACAGCAAAATTAAATAAATTCCAGTTAATTTAAGAGTTTTTTTTTTAATAAAATTAAAAATGTCCATATTATTTTAATACTATTTTGCAGAAGTCTTTATTGAGATGAAACAGACACCAAACTTGGTGGGTTTGGAAAGAGAGAAATTTAGCATCTTTGTCATTTTATTATTCAATTACACAAATTTAATCTTGTTTAACAGTCAAATCTTTTAATATTGTCTAAATGTATTCACCTTTTCTTTAACTCTTTCCTTGTTTTTACCTGATTTGGGATTTCAAATAAACTTTGATGTATTTCACTTTTTTTTTTTTTACCACAGTAAGTCGTACTGTTGGATTTGGTATTTGTGTTTGGATGTTAGCACAGTCAAAGCTAAGGCTAAATCAGGAGTGTCAAACTATCACACAGGGAAAATCCAGGACACACCTGAGGTCGCGGGCCGAACACGATAAATATTTATGGAACACTCTAAAACTATGTTTTGGAAATTTTAAAAATGTACTTTTTAACATAATAAAAAGTCAGGAATATTATTCCAGAATAAATCAACTTAAACCTTAAATAACTTTCAACATTTTACTCTCCATAAAGATATATTGTTTCTAAATTATAAAAGTTAGAAATGAGCTCAAGATAACATCGGGTCATTAATAACAATAAAATGATCTGGAGGGCCGGATAGAATCACCTGGAGGGCCGGATCCGGCCCCCGGGCCTTGACTTTGACTCGTGATCTAGTGGTTAGTGAGGTGTGAGTACTGGCTCCTTACTGACCGCACACAAATTAAAAATCTATACGACATTCCTGCGTCTCCCTTACGCGTAGTAGAAGTCTTCACTACGACCTGTTGCCCGCAGCACGCCCATAGATAAACATGGGGCTTCACTGAGTGGTCTAAGATCTTAGATTGATCTGAGGTTTGACCATTTTTTACCACCGTAAAGGCGGCAGGGACGAAGGTTTTCACAGAGTTGGTTTTGTCAATGACATTCCTCCGACAGCGCGGTGGAGGGTTACTCCACGGCGTGGAGGCGAGGAGACACGATCCGTCCTCTGGAGCGCCGGTCTCATAATGTAATATTCATAGGATGTCGGAGTGATTGTGTGACCTGCTACAGGACACGGGTCTGTAATCTCAGGCTTTAACTGAAGGTCAGCAGGTTGCAAGGAGTCCTGGAGAGCCGGGATGGACGTTGAAGTCAAGTGTTCAGACGAGTTTACGTTAGAAGAGCGCCGTCTTCCAGACTTGGATCAACCTCCAGCAGATTTTAGCTCCACAAACCAAAGAGGAAGAAAAAAGAATGTCCTCTAATAGAGCCCTGCGGAACTCCACATCTAATCAGGTTCTATTCAGAGAATCTTTAGGAGTTTTCATCCTAACAGTAGTGAACTTTTTGAAATGAAATGGCCGCGTGGCTCCTCCCCCCGCCTCCTGCCCCGCCCCCCTCTCCACAGGAAGACGCGTCATCCTGACAGAAAATGTTCTGCTTGTGTTTTTCAGGGTCGGGTTGAGGTGGAGGCTGGAAACGAGAACATGAAATTTGAAACGGGAGCGTTCTCTTACTACGGAGTCATGGCTCTGAGCACGCCATCGCTGGGTGAGAAGACACACGGCCACGTGCACGCTCGCTGGCTTCCATGTTTGACTGTTGTAGAAGGTTGAGGTCGACTTTCTGCAGGAAAACTGTTTATTATTCTGGGATATGATTCCATACAGGGATCTAACATGGTAACCGAGCTTCTGATAGAGGTCCAGATGGACCAGAACCACCCTTCATTTGTGAACCAAGTGTTTGTGGACCTGCCGGTTAGAACTTCCAGGTATCAGATGTGCTTTTGAGGTGTTTAGGAGAAATTTTAGGAGATATTTTGAAGGTGTCTAACATCCATACAAACACGCAGCTGTGAGGCTCCGCCTTCGGCTGGCGAGGAGGTGATGACGGACGCTCGTCTCCTGTCAGCTCCTGGCTGGGTCTATTGAATGGAAATGGGAGTTTCTGGTTTGTAAAATAGAAACTTGTTTCAGCTCAGCTTCTTGATTGTAACAGCAGTTATTAGAAAACAGGAAATGACATCAGCAAACTGCTTCCTTTTTTCAAAATAAGCACGTTTTTGGACCAAAAGTCTCATCTGTGTCCAACAAGGTTATTTTTGAGCCAACGATTGAATAGATCAACCACGACTCCGTCTTAGTTCAGTTTTCGTCTTAACCCTTTAACACTGCAACTTTTCAACTGTTTATGCAATTAAAACATTTGCTTTGGCGGTATCTCTGGGCCCGGGGTGTCGAGCAGTAAATTTGATGCGTGTCAAAAGAGAGGCAGCAGACGTGCGAATCGAGATTTCTCTGTTCTGAGCTCTTCTTCTTCCCTTATTGGTGGCTGCTGACTCTGTGGAAAGACACATACTGCCCCCTACAGTCTGGGAGGGCATCCACACTCATCCCAGGGGGAGGGGCCTTCTGAACCTTGAGTTCTGGTGAATTCTGGCAAATGTTTAAAGGAGGAGAAGGTCGCATAAACATCAGTGTTTTCTAAGATCTGAAGTGTCAGAATGTTTGTGTTTATCATTTAGTTTGTGTTTTTCTAGGTTATTGTGTCAGAAAATGTAAAAAAAAATTAATTAGTTTTGATATTTTTATACCTTTCTTATTTTTTATTATTGCTCTCATCAGATGTTTTTCTGGTATAGAAAACAGAAACTCAAATCATTTTGTCTGAAATTGTTTTTAGTCAGAAATCCAGAAGAAGTGTTGTTAGTGCGTGCACACAGATACGTGCACACAGATACGTGCACACAGATACGTGCACACAGATACGTGCACACACAGATACGTGCACACACAGATACGTGCACACACAGATACGTGCACACACAGACACATGCACACAGACACATGCACACACAGACACATGCACCCAGATACGTGCACACACAGATACGTGCACACAGATATGTGCACACAGACACATGCACCCAGATGCGTGCACACACAGATACGTGCACACACAGACACATGCGAACTTAGGCACGTGCACGAACAGACGTGTGCACGTGATGCGATCCAGAACAGTCTTTCCAGCTGTTGCTCTTCTTTCTTTCTCTGTTTCCTGATTGGCCGAGCAGCTTCTGGACGTCTCTGACGTTCCTGAGGAGCCGCTCACAGCTGATCAGGTTGTTGTTTGGACACAGACGCCGGCGTACAAACGTTGTTTTGAAGTTCATGGTCGTCGCTGTTCATGAAATCAGTCAGTTCGGGGTTTTAAAACCGTATTTTGATTTTTCTTCTTCGGTGTCAAAGGTCGAATGTCCTCTGTCTGCTGCTTGATGAAAGTTTCATCATAGATGATGAATCTCTGAAAGGAGGAGGAGGAAGGCTCAGAGGACTATTGGCTGGAAGCTGTTCTCACCTGAAGCTGTGAGGTTCTGCTGAAGAAGACGACGCCGTTTTCTCCTCCTGTAACCCCTCCCCCCCGCAGTGTCAGGCGTTTGGCTCCTCCCACTCCTCCCTGCAGGAGGATGGAGAACGTTGTTCAGAAAGACCAGATGAAGCTCATTCTGAAGGATGTGGGCGTGGCCTTTTTCTGCTTTCCCATTTGTCGTCTTTTTCTAACTGTGGGGTCATGAACTCTGACCTTTGTGCGGCCTACACTTCTTGTTTCTGCTTCTTCCATGACCTCCTGGACGAGTCTTTGTGGGTTTTGTCTGTTGGAGCTCATGAAGGACTTTTATTCTGAAAGGATTACTGTGCAGGACATCCTGGCGCTCTTTGGCGGAGTGCTGCGTCAGTCGGCTGACGGTCAAACTGTCAGGACAAAAGCCGAGAGGCTTAGTCCAAATATGGAAGCTCTTAGTTGGTGTCCTTGAGAAGGTCTGCAGGTGAGCTGAGAGGAAGCAGCCGCTGCCTCACGCAGAACTTCCTGTTCATCAGAGTGAAGCACTCTGGGAAACGGCTGAGTTTGATGCTGGATCTTTATCTTTGTTCCTCCGAGCAAAAAAAGAGGGAACTTTTAAACAAAGTTTGCTGGACTTGTAGCTTTGAGTCGATCTCTGACGGAGTTTCCAGATTAGTTAACCGTTTCCCCTCCGGTGACCCGGCAGGCGGCTGAGCGGATTTGTGTGATCGCTGCCTAATCCGACCATTGAGATCTGCTCCTGAATCAAAGGGAAACGTTCAGACCAGGACAGGAGCAACGGCTGAAAACATAATTTAGTGTCAACATGAATTAAGAATGTTTCTGTTTCTCATAACAGGAGGATTAAGGCACAAATATTCTCAATTAACATAAAATGTTTTATTTTTAACCGATAAAGTTATCTTAAATAGATAAATTTAACAAAAATGTAAAAAGCATTTATTAAAGTGATGTGCTTACACCACAAGGTGGCGCCACATCCCAGCAAACAGAAAGTACTGGGCTTTACTACAAAGTATTTTAACTTTAGGTCATCTACATCGTTTGAAATAAAATAAAACGACTAATTCTCATGCAACACTCCTGCTTTTATTTTGAAGCTGAATCCGTCGTCAGGTTTGTTTTTCACAATAAAATCTGTTTTTATTACAGCAAAACATTTTCTTTGAGATTCAGCTGTCAAATGAATTTGCAGATCAACAGTTTTCTGCTGCAGGCTCCAGAAGAGCGCCTCCTGCTGGCTCGTAGACGCGTCCTGGCGAGTTCTTCTGTCTCTCCGATCATGCAGCTCTGACAGAAATGCTGTCCTGATTCTGCAGCATCATCAGAAAACGCGACTCAGCTGTTTGCCTGCAGTCGCTGTGATGACTCAGCAACATTCAGTGAAGTAACAGACAAAGCATAACAAGTTTCAGTAGTAGATCTGGACTGAAGGACATAAATAAAACAGGAAGATGATCAAAAACTGTAATGGAACTCAAAAAATAATAATTAAAAAACTATCTTTGATAGTGTGTGGGGGCCAGGCCAAATGTGGAGGGCCGGATTCGGCCCGTGGGCGTAGTTTGGGGACCCCTGCTTTAGACGTATTCTGAAAAGAATTCTTAGCGTCTTTTTTCTTCTGTCTTCTCCTCTCGTCTGACGGAGACCCACAAACCCAAACCAGCGAGGAGACTCGTCTGTCCTGACCTCAGGTCTTCATTCTGTTTGACTGATCTTCATCAGGATCCTCGCTGCTCTTAGGCTGGTTAGCTCATGTTTGAAGGAGGTGGAGGTGGTTGGGATGGTGGGACTCTCTAAACCAGGGGTCCCCAAACTACAGCCAGCGGACCGGACCCGGCCCTCCTCCACGTTTTCCTGCCCCTCAAACTGTTTTGGCTAAATTAGATATTTTTACAGTTTTTTAGGCTAATTTGGCATCTAGCTAATATTTCAGCTAAAAGCTAGCTCTTTCAGCTAATTTAGGCTTTTTCAGTTTTTCAGGCTAATTTGGAGTTTAGCTCATATTTTAGCTTTATGCTAGCTGTTTTGGCTAGATAGACATTTTTGCAGTTTTTTAGACTAATTTGGCATTTCGCTAATATTTCAGTTTATATGCTAGCAGTTTCAGCTAATTTAGGCTTTTTTCAGTTTTTAGGCTAATTTGGAGTTTAGCTAATAATTTAGCTGAATGCTAGCAGTTTTGGCTAAATTAGAGATTTTCCAGTTTTTTAGGCTAATTTGGCATTTAGCTAATATTTCAGCTAAAAGCTAGCTCTTTCAGCTAATTTAGGCTTTTTCAGTTTTTCAGGCTAATTTGGAGTTTAGCTAATATTTTAGCTTTATGCCAGCTTTTTTGTGTAGATAGACATTTTTGCAGTGGCATTTAGCTAATGTTTCAGCATATATGCTAGCTGTTTCAGCTAATTTAGGCTTTTTCAGTTTTTAGACTATTTTAAAGTTTAGCTAATATTTCAGCTACTTGCAAGAGGTTGTGGCTAATTTAGAATTTTTTGATTTTTTTTCAGCTCATTTGGCCCTCAGCTAATATTGAAACTATCTATCAGTTTCAGTGTTTTTAACTATCAATTGAAGCATCTTCAGCTAATTATCTATTGCAGGTAATGCTATATATCTAGTTTTAGTATTATTTTTTCAGAGAAGATTACAGAAATGAATTATTTAAAATGTGTCTGTGTGGCTTTCTGGAAAACCATAAATGTTTACCTTTAGGCTGTGATTGTTTCACTTTTTCTGTTCGCCTACAAACCGACCTCCACCCAAAATCAGAGAAGAAAACAGTTGTGTGGCCCTCACAAGAACAAGTTTGGGGACCCCTGCTCTAAACCCTCTCTGTGTGGAGGACCAAACTCAACCAAACCTAGATTGTTGAGCGGACCCCCCATATCTAAAGACCCCCAGTGACCTGCTGCACTGCTCCTTCTAATGAAAGGGTTGTTGTTTTCTATGTCAATTTGATTGATCTCTAATCAGTTCAGATTTACTGGCTCATTAATTTGTGTATTTTTTTAACTAAACGTTCTGACTGTTTGAATCTTTCAGCTTCTTTGGTGACAACAAGAAAATCAAAAGTATTTTGGTTAAAATCTTTCCTTTTGCTGCTTTTATGAAGACGTTTGTGTCTCTGGCGAAAAAATATCGACTGTATCTGAGAACTGGACTGAGTGAGTGGGACCTCCCCCCTCCATAAAATATGGTTTATTCCATGGCCGACCAATTGAAGCCGATTCAGACACCATTTTTTTGCAATACGGAGTCATCGTTTCTATGGTAACATCTCATCAATCAGGAGTGAGCTTGTGGAAAGGCCACGCCCCCACCACTTGACAACATCTGTCAAACGGTTTGACTGTTTGTTAAGGAGACCTTCTTCTTTTATATGAGGCATCTGATCTGATGTCAGGGGGAGGAGTCACTTGGTTACACTCGGTCCAGTTATCATATACAGTCAATGATACAAATAGAGCCACCTGGAACCTCTGGTTCAAGAAAACATAAATGAAAAGGAGATCAACAATAATCAGCTGACTTGTTTTTGCCCCTCCCTCTCTCAGCCGTCACCCCCCCTCTGTCCCCGTCAGTGACGTCCCCCCCTCCACGACGCCTCTCTCTTAAGAGGTTTTCTCTTTTCTCTCGTTTCCCAGGTAAATAAACTCTCACATAGGTGAGAGGACGGGGGGGCGGGGTCTTTATTTTATTATGGTTTATTTTTCTCCTTCATTTTCTTTTCAATCATCTAAAAGTCCTAATCCAGCGAGTCCCACGTTTACACGAAAACAGACATTTCTGATCTGATCTGGGATTTTCACCCATAAGTGACCGTACCTGTCAGAAAATGAACACAAAAATTAACAAAAGAGTTTGTTTTATCTGCAAATTTTACAATTAAATTAACTATTAACCAATTCAAATATAGATCTAAATCAAAGTACACGACTCTTGGCTGTTAGCTAAGTACAGTCACAGTCAAATCCTTTAAACCTGATGACTTTAATCACAAAGAAATTATTATAAAAAATAGATCTTTGAAATTCAAATTTTAAATGTTAAAATTAAAAATAAGAATATATAATTATTTTTGCTTTTATGAGGAAAAATCAAAGTGATCTTGTCATCCTGATAGACTTTAATGACTAAATTAAGCTTAACCCTTTGACACCGGACCTTATTCCACCTGCTGGAACTCTTCAACCGTTTGTGCAATTTACGTAATTCTGACAAATTCTGACGCAGAAAAAAGTGTGGCATAGCGGCGCAAAGCTACTTCTCTCCATCAGAATTAGCTTGTTTACGTTAAATGCACAAACATTTTGCTACTGTAAAGACTAACATATTTGATTTCGTAAGAATCTTGTACGTTAATTCCATAAATGGTTGAAGAGTCGACAGAACATCAAAGCTGGAACTAAAGCTCCGATGTTAAAGGATCAAAGAAAAAAAACATTTTTTTAAAAGTGAAATGACCTCACTAAAAAAGAAAATACCTTTTTAGCTAGCAGTGCGATCTACATGACTAAGTTATAGGCCGCCCCCTGCTGTCTGTCCTGTGAACTGCAGTGTAAGAGAACTTGCTGGATGGGACTGTGCTGATGACAGCGCCCTGTTCTTTCTGACCCTCACAACTAACTCCTCGTTTAACCACTGATCCACGGTCAGATGCTTCTCGCCGGTCTTTCCCTGGAGAAGGACGCGGTGGATCTGAGCCAGGTCTCTGGTTAACTGAATAGTTCCACATTTTACTGAATGTGCTCTTTTGGCCTCTAGAGAATGAAATGAGGACCCTGAAGGCATCGCGATGTGCATGTGTGACTTGTCTTTTAGCTTTCCTTACCTGACCCAACCTGGACTTGGGACTGGAAACCAGAAACGACAGAGAGCGCCCCCATGTGCTGCAGTAACTTACAGCACCTGGTTGTCCCAAGCAAGGACTACCCAGACCCTCTTATCAAGATCGGGCGGGTACATGGCGGTGGGACCAAATCTACCAACATGGAGTCTATTTTTATTTTTGTGTGCCAATAAAAATCTGTGCCCTCTTAGTCACATCATTTATGTGAGGATAGTTTTGCAGAAAAAGCTTTAGTCACAGCTCTTCTTACGAGTGGATATGGGCGTCCACAGGTGCATACGCAGGTGACTCGCAGGAAATATCAAGATCGTAGGCCGCTCAGAGAACCATAGAGAGGACATGTTCATGTTCATCAATGGGCATGCTGCGGGCAACAGTGGTGGTGAACACTAATACAACATGTAAGGGTCAGTAAGGGGAAGAAGGTGAGGTGGAGGAGCGTCGCACAGATTTTCCTTTTTTTTTAAACTCCGCCCACAAATCCTGCAGACTGTACACGGAGCTCGTTAGTCCATATGAGTCTCAAGAGAACTAAGACACACCTGTATTCCCCTTAACTTCTCTTTGACCCTCCACGACCCCAAAAACCGGACAGGTCAGCCTCCCAAACAGGTGCATGTGCAGCAAAATGAGAAACAGAAGAGTGGAAGACACACGGGGGTCATGCACGCCCAAAAGAGGAGAAGAAGAAGAAGAACGCCTAATTCAAAGCGAAGATGTAGAAGAACTCTGCAGAGCTGCTTCAGACCAGCTCACACGCAGGAGGAGAAGGTTGCATCATTGATGTCAAAGCTTTGGAGAATCTGTAGAGCGAGTGATCGTGTCTGCGATCAGAGAGATGACTGAAACAAACAGTTTGAAGCTACACGTGGTGAAGTGTGATACGACTTTTCTAGTGTCCGTCCCTCAGACTGTCACTATTCAGACACCGCAAAGGAATTTAACACGTTTAGTGTTAAACTAGAAATGACTTAAGGGGGGTTTGAGAGACCTTCAAGATCTGTTTTCTATTGAGAAACTCCAAGTGAGTGTCCGGTGAGGTCCCACAGCGGTTGTGAGGAATCGATTCTGTCCCACATGGAGTTCTGACCGTCAGAACCTCGTCTGCCATTAAACATTTATAATATGTTGTTACTGTTTTTTATATGTAAGTGTTAGGATTGGCATGCTAATGCTAGAATTGGTGTGCTAAAGCTAGCTCTAAAACAGTAGAGCTACTATTAGTGTGCTAATGCTAACATTAGCTTCCTAATGTTAGCATTGGCGTGATAATGCTAGCATTGGCGTGTTATTTCTAGCATTTTACGTGCTAACGCTAGCTTTAGCACATTAATGCCTACATTAGTGTGCTAATGCAAGCATTGACTTGCTAAAGATTAGCATGCTAATGATAGCATTGACGTGCTAACACTAGCATTGGCGTGCTAATGCTCGCATTGGTGTGCTAAAGCTAACTTTAAAACAGTAGTGCTACCATTAGTGTCCTAATGCTAACATTAGCTTGCTAATGTTAGCATTGGCATGATAAAAATTAGTATGCTAATGCTAGCATTGGCGTGCTAACTCTAGGTTTAGCACAATAATGCTTACATTAGTGTGCTAATGCTAGCATTGGTGTGATATTGCTAACATTGGCATACTAATACTAGCATTGGCGTGTTAAAGATTAGCATACTAATGCTAGCTTTACTGTGCTAATGCTAGCATTGACATGCTAAAGTTAACTTTAGCACAGTAGTTCGTGCATTAGTGTGCTAATGTTAGCATTGACATTGTAAAGATTAGCATTCGAATGCTAGCATTGATGCTATTGCTGGGATTATTATGCTAGTGCTAGGATTGGCGTGGTAATATTAGCTTTAGCACAGTGTGCTAATGCTAGCATTTTATGTGCTAACGCTAGCTTTAGCACATTAATGCCTACAGTAGTGTGCTAATGCAAGCATTGGCTTGCTAAAGATTAGCATGCTAATGATAGCATTGACGTGCTAACACTAGCATTGGCGTGCTAATGCTCGCATTGGCGTGCTATCGCTAGCTGTAGTACAGTAATGCTTACATTATTGTGCTAATGCTAGCATTGGTTTGCTAACGCTAGCATTAGCACAGTATTGCTAATATTAGCATGCTAAAATTAGCATGCTAATATTAGCATGGAAAAATTAGCATGCTACCACTGATCCTCCAAAATATCTCTTTTCGTAGGGTTTCTGTAGCACAGCAGTGTAGAGGGATTCTGTTTAGATTGTTAAGACTTTTCTTTGTTTTTTAAAGGAGATTTTACATTTGAAGTGCTTCAAAGACCAAAATAACAGTTTCTATTTACATAAATTTGTCTTAAGACTTTAAATCATGTGCATGTAGAAGTCAGTCACTCTGTTTTGTCTCCGTGTAGCCGCAGGATGTTTTGTCGTCTTTAGTTTTGACCTCAAAGGTCAAGTAGACCAGGTCAACATGAACCTGACCGGAAAAGTTCTGGTTCCGTCCACATGTGAAAGTCCACAATGATAAAACCCAGCGAACCAGCATATTTCCTAGAAATGGTGAACTATTCCTTCAGGCCAAAGCCTTCTCCTTCACCTGCCCCCGTGATGTCCCCCCGTTCATCACGGACACCCCCCACCCCTCCAGACGGAAAAACCGTGACATCTCTTCATTCAGAGGTCCATCCTGTGAGGATGGATGGTGCTGCTGCAGCCATGAGAAGCTCCAGACGGCCTCATCGCATGGCAGACCATGTCTGCACCATCAGCTGCTCGTGTGACGCTGATGCTTTGTGTGTTTGTGTTGCCGTGTCTTCATCACTCTTCTCTCGACATCTGCACTCTCCCTGTTTTGTTTCTCTCATCTGGTTTAGTATGAACGCTCGTTTTCCTGTTGGTGTTTTTCTGACTTTACTCTCTTGCTGATCCTCAGAGTTTCGTTCTCCGTCACACGGTGGGAACCTGAACCGCTCGGCCTCTCTGAGCTGCACTGAGCGCGCTCAGGAGAGCGGCTCCGTCAGCGGGAGCCAGCCCCAGATACCAGGAACCCCCTTCCAGTACATCCCGGACTTCAGCGTTCGAGCCCTCACGGACCTTCAGTATGTGAAGGTACCTGCATTCGAGAAACGGACCCTGGAGCAGATTCAGAACATTTCCTGTCTTTACCTGATGAGTGAAACACACAAATACTTTAGTTAATAGTTATTGATTCTTCTTTTTGTCATTTTAAAAAAGCGTATAATGTCTCAAAATGTTAAAATGAAATTATTAAATGTATTCACTTGCTGCCTTACCTGGATTGTCAAATATATTTCTGGGTCACGTTCTTCTGGAAGTTTCTTCTTGTTAGGGGAAGATTTTCTTCTAACAGGTACCTAAACCCATACTGATTACAGCCATTACACAGAAAACACTTTAATTGCCATACCAGGATTCTCTTAAGTCTTTCAAAGTAAACTATATCCATATATAAGATCATATATTACCTTAAAACCAAATTATTTATGAAATATTAGTTGTTTTTGTGAAGTCTTTTTATACCAAGAAGTAGTACCTCTCGATCTCTGAGGCTCCGCCTCCCTGCTGCTCCTTAAGGATGACATCATCTTAGAGCCACCATCGTCAGCGTGTCATCTGCTAAAAAACATCCAATTTTTTTTTTAATTGATGAGCACATAGTGCAACCTGGACTTTTATTTTTATCAAAAATATTTGGTCAAAAATTGTAGACAACACCAGATGAATATTTCGTAATTTACTGGAATGAGGAGAACATTGATCTGATGAGCACTGGCTGTGAATGTTTCTGTTCTCTTTGAAGCATCAATGATATCTGTATCAACAATCCTTTTCACATGCTCCTTTCTGCCCATTTTGTTGTTTGCATTTTATACACGAAAATAGTCTGCTCCCTTTCTCCACCAGGAAATAGTCTGCTCCCTTTCTCCACCAGGAAATAGTCTGATCCCTTCTCTCCACCAGGAAATAGTCTGCTCCCTTTCTCCACCAGGAAATAGTCTGATCCTTTTTTCCACTTGGAAATATTGTGCTCCCTTCCTCCACCAGGAAATAGTCTGATCCCTTTCTCCACCAGGAAATAGTCTGATCCCTTCTCTCCACCAGGAAATAGTCTGGTCCCTTTCTCCACCAGGAAATAGTCTGCTCCCTTTCTCCACCAGGAAATAGTCTGATCCTTTTTTCCACTTGGAAATATTGTGCTCCCTTCCTCCACCAGGAAATAGTCTGATCCCTTCTCTCCACCAGGAAATAGTCTGCTCCCTTTCTCCACCAGGAAATAGTCTGCTCCCTTTCTCCACCAGGAAATAGTCTGATCCCTTTCTCCACCAGGAAATAGTCTGATCCCTTTCTCCACCAGGAAATAGTCTGATCCCTTTTTCCACCAGGAAATAGTCCGATCCCTTTTTCCACTTGGAAACACTGTGCTCCCTTCTCTCCACCAGGAAATAGTCTGATCCCTTTTTCCACCAGGAAATAGTCTTCTCCTCTTCTCCAGCTGCCGTCTATGACTGTGCACAATGTCGGGGTGAGGGTTGCGAAGCTTGCTGATCACCGCTAGCTTCACAGAGATAGTGTTTGTGTTAGCTTAGAGGGTGGAGCAGACTCTTTCTGGAGGGGGCGGTTCTCAATTTGTGATGTAAGCATGTGAAGACCCTCTTGTTTTTGTGGGAGGGGCTGCTGTCGAGAGCGCAGGTTTTTAGAGGAAACCTCAGAAATGCGTGAACGGAGCAAAATACCACTTTGGAGAATGAATAGTATGGAACACTTAAAGGCTCGAGAAGTAGATTTTTCATGGCATGGCCCCTTTAAAATATTCTGTACAGAAGACATGGCACGGTGTAGGTATATTAACACACTCAGCAACCAATCAGGACACAGAACACAATGCACTGTAAAAAAAAGCAAAAAATCTGCGAAACAACAAGACCAGGAGATGTGAACAATCGTATCATAGTGAGGGATCTCTGTCCTGGTCCTCATTAAAACACGATTATCACAAGATTGTTTCACTGGTATCATTCAGACTGAACTGAAATACAGAAATCGTGATTCTGAATAAATCAAAAAAAATAAAGTTATATTTATTATTAGAAGTATGGTTATCTTTTGTTTGACTGTCATTGTATTTTCTGTGTGGTACCTGATGGACGACATGATTCTTTGTTCATCAGATGAATTTGACTATCAAAAACATTAGAGCTTCATCAGCGTAGAGGTTTATTTTCATGATCATTTTACTTATTTCAGTTATTTCCTAAACTTTTACCATTACAAAGACGTGAGTTTGTTCTGCTGTTCGTGCTGCGCTAATGCTCAGACTGTTCGCTTGTCTCCGCCCCCTTCAGGTCACACGGGCTCACTACCAGAATGGCCTCCTGGCGTCCAGACTGGACAGCATGCCTCAGTCTCCGGAGGGCAGCCGCGCACGGCTGGACACGTCCCTCTCTCTGCCTCCCATCACGCCACCCGGGATGAGCACGCCGCTGCCTCTGGCCACGCCCCCTGTGAAGCACCAGTCGTCCAATCCACAGCCGACGCCACCAAACAGTCGCTCCACCCAAACCTCAACAAGCCGCTCGCCGAGCCAGCCCCAAGCCACGCCCCTTTCCAGCAACCACACTCCCCTCTCCCAGACCTCCCCCTCCTTGGCAAAGCCGGCGTCTTCTACGCCCAGCCCCACCCTAACCATCTCTAAGCTGTCCCCGCCCTTCGAGGGCCCGGACAGCGCGGCGGGAGAGACCACCACTCTGCTCAGTGAGCAGCAGAACTGTATTGGCCCCCGCCAGCCTAGCTACACCCAACCACACCAACATGTCCACACCATCAGCCACGCCCACACTGAAAGTACCATCTAACCAAACCTTTCCTGTGAAATCCCACATTTTCCTGAGGGACGCGGAGGATCAGAGACCACACCCCAGTCTGTCCTGCATGCTCCCCAACCAACACGACCACGAACGCGACGATAGGAGCTGACGCAAAGGGAAAACTCCGCCCACACATGGTGGAGCCTTTGAAAATGGCTCCTCCTCTTTTTCAAAAACACTGAGCTGAATGGAATTCAGTTTATGTGCTCAAGCTACAATATAAACATTTTCAATTCGAACAAAACAACAAAAATCCCTTTTGAAAAACAGAAGTGCTGCCCTCTGTGGTCGTATGCAGTACTGCATCCTGCATGTTTAGCATTAATCTACTTTTCACCGTGTGAAATTTACATGTAAAACTGTTCCTGCTAGAAATGTGCATTTGGAAAACAAGAATAATGCAACCTCGTTTTTACCTTAAGAGACACCAGAAGAATTTAGCTGAAATACGATTTCTACGTTTAAGCAACAAATGCATTTGGAGGAAACGCATCAAAACCACAGCAGGAACAAAACAATCCTATTCATTATTTAAATGATGTGACTTTTACAGGGAAAACAGTTTTACAGCCAACTGTTGGAAACGTTTTAGACTTCTTTTTTTTGTCTTCTGTTTGTTTTTTTCTTCTTTTATCCAAAGAGCGAAACTTCCAAAGTTACAAAGTAAACCACAATGGTTTTATTTACTGTAAGATGCGTTCAGGTAGGTCTCTTTTGTCAGAGATTGTGTGCTCTTTGGAAATGAGGCCTCACAGTTGGGCACATTCACAAACCAGCAATCGGACCAGACTCACTGTGGCTTCAGGAAGTGGAACCAAACGCATCGCTGGAACCGCAGGCTGGTGAGCCCACTTCAGTCCAAACTGCAAAACACCGTTTTCAAACGTCAGGAAACCTTTCAGCCTCATTTCCACTGAGCAGTCCGGGACGCTCCGGCATTTTTGAGCATTTCCATTGTTAAATGGACCCATTAAACCACCTGTCCAAGTCGAGGCCCGGGGGCCGGATCCGGCCCTCCGGGTGATTCTATCCGGCCCTCCAGATCATTTTATTTTAGTGTTATTAATGACCCAATGTTATCTTGGGCTTATTTTTAACTTTTATAATTTTGACAAAATATGTTTTTTTATGTTGAGTAAAATTTTGGAAGTTATTTAAGGTTTAAGTTGATTTATTCTGGAATAATATTCCTGCCTTTTTATTATTCATAATTATGTTAAAAATTTACGGTTTTAAAGTTTTAAAAGTTTGAATTCTGATAGCTTTTTTGACTATTTTGACATTTACTACAATTTTTTAGGCTATTCTGAAGTTTAGCTAATATTTCAGCTACATGCTAGCTGATTTGACTAACCTAAGTTTTTTATTTATTTTTTTTTAGACTAATTTGGCATCTAGCTAATATTTTAACTGGCTTTCAGCTTCAGCGTTTTCAGCTATACATTTTTAGCATCTTCAGCAGCCAAATTCAGCTTCCAGCATTCACACTAGCATTATCACAGGTAATGATAAATATCTCGTTCATAATAATGTGAAAAAGTTATGGTTTTAAAGTTTTAAAAACATTTTTTTGGAGTGTTCAATAAATGTTTATCCTGTTCACCCAGAAAGTGATGACGACATTAGAAAGCTCCACTATAGCGCTAAGCTAGCGATTCCGTTTCTTCTTTGCAGCGGTATTCTTCTTAGCCGTCCGCAATCTTCTTTCAAACATTTAATTCCTGTCATACACGACGTTCAAAAGTAAAGGAGAAGACGAGCTGCTGGACGACCTCCATTGTTGTTGCTTTTGTTGTTGTCGCACTACAGTGACACGCTAGCGGTCTACACGGTGGGAATGCTCGCCAGAATTACCTGGACCGGACCGGACCGTTCAGTGGAAACGAGGCTTTAGACTCGGTTTGATTCAGTTCTAATCCTGAATCTGGGGGTTCATCCGAAAATGGGCGGAGCCCCGAGTTTGAAGGCGGAGCTAAATAGTTTGATCCACTCTAGGTGCTACAGTGCTGAATAAACAGCTTAGTGAAAAAGCTGCCTTAAAACGACTCGCCATTTATTTATTTTGATAAAACAACTGTCGTCTTTTTTACTTTATGAAAATGATAAATGAAGTCGGATGCAGCCTGGTGCGGTCAGGAATAACTGTCCTTAATTTGTGTTGTTTTTAAACAAAAATGATTAAGAACAATTCTCACAGTTTTACGTCAAGCTGAACATCGACTTATTTTTACACTTCAAAGCCAAAAAGTTTTTTGGCTTTAAAAATGCTTAAGAATTGTAGAAAATCTAAATGCTTTAATACTTTGCGTGATAATTTTCTTTAACTTTTCAAAGATACACATTTTTAGTCTTTTTCTGCCTCTTCTTAACTGTGTTAAATCCAAGGCGTTGATTATCATAAGTGAACAAAGCAGTTTGGACTGAAGTGGCGAGAACCTGCAGCCGTGATGGCGTGATGTTTGACAGGCATCGACGTTTGACCGATGCTGGTTGTCCTGACCTACCTCCAGAAGGAAATATGTTTTCAGATATTTCATTTCTAAGAGTGCAATGTGAACATTTATGTTATGTAATGTGTCTTTTTATGCAGTTATTTTTTTGTTTATATTTATTTCTTCAAACGAGTAGTATTTGTCAGACGGGATGCACGGGCGCTCCTTCTCGAGTCTTCCACGCGGCGTTTCCACTCACGGTGAAAAGCGTGGAGCAGCTTCAGTGTGCAGAGATGAAAGCCCATCAAACCTCAGATTACTGCCACACTGTGTTACTGACAGATGGAAACGGGTTAGAAATAACACCAAACCCTCATTATTTATTTCTCTACAACCCAATCTGCAGATTTAATGAGTATTATAACTGCAAAATGATTTTCTTAAAAACACCAACAGCTAACTGCTGAATGGGAGCTTTATATTTATATTATTTATGAGTGCTGAATATAACATCAGACCAAAACTTTTGTGTTTCAGGAAATGAGGGACGGGATTTTAAGCAGCCAAACTCCCCAACGTCCCAATCTTTAATGCTGAGTCATTGACTGTCTCCTCAAACAGATTTAAACCCGCCTCTCCTCTGTGTTGAGTATTAAAGAGTGTCTTTATTATGGAGGACACTGCAGTTTTAGGACCAGATCCATCAAATAACTGAGCCCTCCTGTTGTCAATTACCGCCTTTTATAGTTTGGCCAAAACTACCAATTAAAAAGAAAAGAAAAAAGTAAATTTATGATTAAAGGTAAAGTTGGGAATGTGCGCAAACTTTTTCCCGCGCAGTGATGTAGCCTCTGCTAACGTTTTCCTTCTCTTGGTTGCTCTCTTAGAATTAATTAATAGTTTATTTAGACATCTGAGACATACTCATGTTAGAGTAGATTATTGTAGTCTATTGACCCTAAAATTTATACAACATTAAATAAAATTTATGCTGAGGTGTAAAATAGAGGCGCAGAATTACAGCTGTGATGCTAGTGCTAATGTTAGCGTGCTGCCTTTTTAGCTTAATTTCTGGCAAAAAGAAAAATAACAAAAATGCTTATATATATAGAGAGAGAGAGAGAGTGTGTTTTTTTTTTAAATGCCGCTCCTGAGTCAGCTGATGCCATTTCTTCATGCAGGGCATGGAGAGAGGAGGTGGTGTAACCCTGACACTCCCTCTGCGCCCCAGAGGGGGCTCCGCGGTGCTCCGCAGACCAGAAGATGTCATACAGGCGTCTTGAGTTCTCTGAGTTTTGTGACAAACCTGAAGAGTCACATGACTGAAACTTAATCTGCGAATTTGTGAAACCGCAAATTAAGAAATGTGAATATGCGGGAAACAATGTGAGTGTGTATATATATATGTGTATACGTATACTTATATGTATACTTATATATATATGTATACGTATATTTATTTATATATATATATATATATATATATATATATATATATATATATTTATACATCTGTATATTTAAAATAGATTAGGTTGTGGCCAACATTTTTTGTTACTCGAGCTAAAAAGGAAGCATGACAACATTAGCACTACGTCACATCAATGAATCTGCAGTTAGTTTATACATATATACATATATATATAGAGAGAGAGAATTATATCTATATATAATTTTAGCATACTTTCTTATTATACTGTACTTTGAGATAAATGGGGAACAGCTATGTAAGAATCCACCTTTATCCTCAACTATAAAACTAGTATTATAAAAAAAAGCAGCCTTCCGAAGAAAAGGGAAAAACTGTAAACATATACCTATGTGAGTAGAATATAACGAGAGGGGCCATACTTATAGTAAATTAATCTATTATATATATTTCTGGGATTTCACAAATGTATTTTTCTGTTTTATCTTGTAGGTCATTGACTGTCATTTCATACACTGACATTTTTGTGATAAATACCTCTGATCATATTTTATTTTAGTGCACACATTAGGTGTTACAAGTCAATTAACCTCTTATGACCAAATGTAGGTTATAATAAGTAATCTTGACAATATTGACAAATGTATGGACTTATTGAGAAGGAAAAAAGTTGAAATGAAAATATTGATTTAAAGAAGGACGCTTTACTCTTCTGGTTTACGTGTGACATTCCAAACAGGGTTCTATTGATATTCTTGGTAGATATGTATTTTATTCAACATTAATGTAAATATACTGTTCTTTTGGAACTTGAGGACAAACTTGTTTGTGTGAAAATGCATTTAAATGATAAAAAATCTACGTTGAGGAGATTCCTGACTCTGTGGGAGTCTGAGATGTTATTCCCACACGTAGAAAATAAGATGAATTATTTTATTGAAGTGACGGATATTTATTTTAAGAGACAGCTAAATAAGCTACTACAACTATTGGTGTAGAGGAAGTAAAAGAAAAACATCTCCAGAGTGCTGGTTAACCAAGAAGTTTTGGGTTTGCTAATTGGTGACTCAATATTATGAGTCAAGTTGATGAAAGAGTGACATTTTTCTGTCTTTTATAAAGTTTAACTGAAAGTACGCTGAACAGACAAAGATTAGAGTTCTGCAGCAGTAAAGCTGTCTAGTTTTCTTAGGAATGATTACAAAGATCTTTAAAAACTTTGTTTACACAGAAAGAGTGCGTCTCCGTGTGCCTGTTGAACCAGGTTCCTCCTTGGTGGCGCTGTAGAGCCGCATGAGCAGCAGCCTGGATTTGGTCCATTTTAAAGAACTTTCCTTTTATTTGATCATCTATTTAAGAGTCTAAAGGAAATCAGTTTGATTCTGCAGATTGATGTTTGTTAATCACACAGTTAGCGCTGTGCTAAAGGTAGCATGATGCTAACTGTGTGTTTCCACTAAAGCTTTACATGTCTGATGTGTAGCCGTGATGAATGAAGCTGTTCATGTTTGGTTCTCAATAGTTCCTTGTTTTAACCTGGAACGGCACACTGTCCTTCATGGTAATGTGAATTTGAGATGGGCCCACACAGCTGGGGGGCCCCACGTGGTCGGGGGGGCCCCACATGGTCGGGGGCCCCACATGGTCGGGGGCCTCACGTGGTCGGGGGGGCCCCACGTGGTCGGGGGGGCCCCACATGGTCGGGGGGGCCCACCTGCTCATGTTTTCTTTCTTCAAAACATCTGAAATGGAAAATCCAGACATGGAGAATTTCAATGGGGTTGAATCAGGATCAGTTTAAAGTGAACAGAAAAAACTGGTTTGACATAAGTATAACGTAAAAGAAATTCATGAAAACTCTGGAGAAATTGTAAGATTAAAAATAATAAATATGTGAAAACAAATTTAATGTAAAAATGTATAAAATATGTGAATTTGAAAACATTGTGAATTAAAAAAATACATTTGAAAAGATGTGTAAATTACAAAAGAAGTACAGATTAACTTGAAAGAAATATTGAAAATTCAGAGAAATTTGTACATTTAAAAATACATGTAATAAAATAAAATAAAAATAAAACCTAAAACTTTAACCAAATTAAAATCAACCTGTATTAGCAACAGCTGCTGTTTATATTTTGATTTTTTGTGGTTCCGTTTCTGTTCAGTTCTTGGTTTACAGTTTTAATTCCCTTTTCAGAGTAATTGTTTGTGGGGGCGGGGCTTTGATCCTATTGGCTACTGGGACATGATTGACATCAGGTGACGGAGGTTACGGTGATTTCATCTCCACTTAAGAACAGTGGAGTGATTATGCTTTCTCAGAGATTTGGTACATAAAATTGTTTTTTTCAATAGTTAAAAACTTTTACTTTTTTCTGAATTTACGATCAGTTTTTGTCGCTCACTTGAAGCTGATCCTGCTTCGACCCGTCTTCTCCGTTGGAATCTAAAGCTATATTCTCTGTCCTCGGAGCAGAGGAACCTGCACTGTAAAGCAGATCTAGTAGCCTTCCTCTCTGCCTGCTGGTCCTGAGCTTCATGTAGCTGCTGGTTTCTGACGGAGCCACCGGTCGTCTTAATGACCACCAGCTCTATTCTTGGGAAATGTGAATTCTTGCATAGTGAGCTGTATTTATTGATGTATTTATTGGATCTGTGAATTGGGCTTCCAGCTGGAACTTGCAGCTTTTCTGGGGTTTTGTGTCCTGCAGGAAGACGCTGCGTTCAGCTTCTGAGTGCTGTTTGTCTTTATGACTGTAAATACTCTGTACATGAGGAATACCTAGATCTATTTATACAGATATTGTGTTTTATTTCCTTTGTTTGAAGGAATTGCATAGCAATAAATATTTCACAGAGTTGACCTCTTTTAATAATTGACTTGGATCCACAGCTTTTTTGTTTCTCTTGAAGATTTTCTTCTCTTTTCTGTCCTGAAGCTTCACAGTTTCTCTTTTTTTCCTCCTCACCTGAGCTGCTCTCCTGCTGCTTGAAGTGATGAAATTCCTGCGACTTGCTGAGTGGGTTAACGTGAGCTTATCAGGAAGCCCTGCAGAGCCGTTCAGCTGGACGAAGGTTGAAGCTTCTCTGCTGGAGGCGGAGCTTTCCTCCAGCGAAGCAGAGATGAGGAGAGCGCAGGAAGAGCTCTGTCTGCTTCTGAAGAAACCAGGATATGAAGTAACCTCAGTTTGACGTGTGAAAAACATTTATTCATGATGAATCCGAACCTTCATATTTCTGCAGTTTGTTTATTTTCTGAGGATTTCTTTGTCGGTTTTAACATCCAGATGTTCTAGAGATCTATGTCAGAACATCTGCTGCTGTGTGTCAGATGGCTCATGAACTGATGGAGGAACGGTTGGAGGTCTCAGCAGAAGAGTCTGCTGAAGGTCTAGGAAGTACATTTTTTTCTAGCTGTTTTCTCGTCTGGATTTCAGCTTCTCCTGCACGACTGTTGACCTTCCAAGGAGTTCAGTAAATGAATGAAAGAGTTTGTTTCTTCAGACGGTTTAATAACAAACCAGAACAACTCATTCTGGGTTGGAACCGCTGGCTGTACATGAGAACTGGACTGAGTGACCCCTCCTCCTTGGCGTTCCAAACAGGAAGTGGCTCCAAGAATCCAAAAGACTCCAACAGAGAAATAAACAGCTGTTCCTCATTCTGTTGGTCAGAACAACCATCTTCCTGATAATCCTCTTTTATTTTTTTTACTGTAGTTCTAGTTAAAAATTGTTTAATCAAATGCCTCAATAAAAGTAGGCGGAGCCTGCTGCCTCACACATCCAACATTTAAAACAACAGAATTCGTAGCCTATTTGCAAGTGGTGGGGGCGTGGCCTTCCTTCAAGCTCACTCCTGATTGGTGAAAGTGGTTACCATAGAAACAAAGGCTCAAACCGACTTGGACCAATCACTGCTCACGGATGTCATCCGGCTTCAACATGGTGGAATTGGTTTCACACAAAAAAAGGCGACTGAGTTGTGGCTGGAGCTGAAAGTCAACCGTTTTCTATGGATGCCGTCATACTCAGTCCAGTTCTCACATACAGTCGAGGGTTAGAATTAATGATTAGTGAGATATTTCTCTTCATTGATTGGTTTGATTTATTTTTCCACCCAAGTGGACGTCGTCTCTCAAGACTATTGCTATAGATGTTTGTTCTGCTGCGATCCGGTGTGAGAAACAGTCTGACCTGAACAAACAGGCATGTCTCATTTTATTCTTTAATTATATTGATCAGTAACTTCATTATTCAACCTATTGTTCATTTACACTTCTTTAAATTTGCACTAAATCATTTCTTTAATTAAAATTCCTTCATCAGAATTCACCGCGGCGTGTCTGGTCTCATGATGGTCTTCTTGGTGCTTCAGGTGTGAAAGTTCACCTGAACTCTGGTCTCCTAGAGAAGGAGGGTCTCTGGTCTCCTGCAAGTGGACTCCGATACGGTTCACTTCAGTGTGAACGCGGATGGACTTTTCAAAGAGAGGAGGAGAACCAAAGGGAGAAGAACCAAACAGCCACACCATGAATCTGGAAAAAAACCTGAAGAAGTTTGGAAATGCATGCTGGGTAAAGGAGAAGAAGGAGGAGCTTCTTTATCTTTAATCATCAGAGGTTTCTGAGAACCTTCAACAAGATATTCACTCTTCCAGACTGTTGCTGACTTGATGGTAACTGAAGATGTCGCACGCTATCTGCTCGACTTCGGATTCGATCCCGCGCTCCATCAGACACGCGAACCAGCCCCCGTCGATGTAGGCCAGGTCCGAGTACCCGCTGGGGCCCTGGTTGATGATCCAGGGGCGGCTCCAGCTGTGTGGATCCTTGGGGGCCTTGTTCAGGTAGATCCCCAGATCGGTGCGCCTGTCTTTGCTGCTCGGGTGAGAGTACAGCAGCCAGCGCGGATCCTGACCGCCGCCCGCCCCGTCCACCTGAGCGGGAAAGGACACCACGCTCCCCTGACAGCCCCCGGCCGTCTCCACCAGCTGCTGAGCCGGCGGGAGGGTGATGAAATCGTCTCCGCCGTCGTCGCTGAGGGCCTCCACCCGGAAGCCGCCCTGACTGCGAGCGTTGCAGTAGACGTACCGGTTTCCCCCGTCGTCGCACACCTCTGCCATCTCACACTCGATGGAGATGGTTTCCAGCGTCTGACCGAACCTCCAGGTGACCCCCTGGTCGTCGCTGTAGAGGCTCAGCGCTCGGGGAACCGCGCAGAAACACGCTATGCAGGAGCACGACGGGCCGCAGGAGCCGTAAGCGTAGGTGGGAATGATCAACCTGCCGCTGGCGGCCTGAACGCCGTGGCCCGGCCCCACGGCAAACGTGGCCCAATTCTCAATCTCAGGCAGCTTCTTCGTCAAATCTGTGACGTCACTCCAGGTCTGGCCGCCATCTTTGGAGGTCATGTAGCAGAGGCGGGCCTTGTTGATCCCCCAGAATCTCTGCCAGGTTTCAGACGTGGTTCCCTCCACGCAGATGAAGACCAGAAAGAGCGTTCTGCTGTTTCTTTCGTAGACGGGACAGGGGTTCATGGGACGGTACCCGCCCAGACGCGTCTTGTCCACCACCGTTATGGCCTTCGACCACTGAAAGGACAAACGAGAGGCTGATTTATGAGCTCCTACACACATAAGAGTTAAGTAAGACGATGAAACCACCTCCACGCTCATCTGGGGAGGGGCCTCCTGTCTGAGCAGGCGTCCGGTCTTCATCACCAGCTCCTCCGCGCTGGCATCGTTGGTCGTTTGGCGTCTCTCAGCAAAAGCCATCAGGACGCCTCTGTCTCCGTCATAGAAGAGCGACGGGATCCGGTACACCTGCTTCGCTTCCTTATCGGAGTAAAAGACGGTCGTCCGCCCTTCGCCACGAGTCGCGTTCGCCATGATCTTCTGAAAATAAAAACATCAACTTCTTTCTTGAGGGTAATCGGACCAAACCCTTCATTAGTCTGGGAGGAGACTTTATGGCTGCGGAATGGGGACAAACACGAGTCCTAACGAGTTCCCTAATTACTGATAAATGAGATGGAGGACCAATAAAGCTCCTGTGGTATCAGCATGTTGGATAAAGAGCACTGAGGGCGGGGCCCATAAAACCGTTTCAAACTTTAGCATCATTTGAAATAGAAGTTTATATTATTTTACAATGTTATTTATTATAATAAACAACAGTTATTGCATTAAAAACAGATTACTAACGCAACGAAAAAAAGATTTAGAGTACATGTTGTAAAATCAAAAAATTCCATTTTAAGTAAATTTCTATTTACTTAACAATTTTATGAACATTCTCTGGACCTTAATGCAAACATATTATTTTCTTGAAAAAAATTCAATTATATAAACATTTTCTGTTTATTTTTGCCAGTACAATAATAATATTGATGCAGATTAAAAATATATATATTTCCCAACATGTTTTCAAAATTACAAATTCTCAACATGAATTAATACAAGCTTCATAAAAAGATTGTTTTTATACAGAAAACAATTTCTTTATAATATATTTTATGTCATATTTTCTCCATTTTGCAGCAAAAAAAGATCATTTTAAAACAAAAATAAAAAGAATGTTTACGTTTTGATGATAATTCAGTTGTTTTTATGCCCATGATGAACGATAATTTCTTACCGACTGAATGATATCAAAAAATTAGGTTTTGATAAGTTCAATCATGAAAAACTTCAATTTTCTATACAAACGCAAGAGAAATTAAGCTTTATGCATCATGTAAGTGAAGAAAATCTGTTAATATGTAAAGGTAATCCTTAAAGAGTCGCTTCGTTATTTCACTTCTACAAATGGAAGAGAAGAACAGATCCTCTGAGAGTCTGCATGAACACTCACCGATGGCAGCCGCTCAGCAAATGATGGACAGACTCCTGCAGGTGGAGGTGCTGATGGGGTTTCTGGGTGGAGTGGAGGTAAAGCTTCTCTGCTTTACTGCTGCAGACTGATGATTAACCTGCTGCGTGACGCTAATAAAATATCAGCTCCAGAATTATAATGGATCAAAATGCATCACATGACTTCTGTTTTGTTTCATTTTCAATTTCTTTTTGATTAAAAAAACAACAGCACTTCTTAAAATGAATTATTGTGAAATATCAGTTTAAAAAAGTGGGGAAATGTCAAGTTCTCACCAGATATTATTCACAGTTCCAGCTCAAAGCGGCTGAAAAGAACACTGATGACGCAGCATTCTAGCAGCATTTAAACGCATCATTTCCACATGAATCTTTGAGACGTAAAAAAGTCTCATCAGATTTGAGCGTACATGTGGTTGTGTGTGCGTAAGAAGAGATTTGTGCATAATTTAAGTGTGTAACTAGTTTCAAGCTGTCTTAACTTGTGCATGTGTTAATGCCATTTTGTATTTTTTTTATTTAGTCATTTTTGCACAAAATGTATTGTATGAATTACGAATCAAGAATTAACACACAAAAATGAGTGGGGGGGTCTATTTTCCGTCCATAGTGAAAGCTCTTATAGTGGAAGATAGAATTATAGTGAAATACAGTATTTCTATTTTTTATTCTATTTTATTATTATAATTATTATTTTTTAACTTCTTTATGTCCGACGCGGCTGCAATTTCATTGTATCCCCATGTGCACTGACAATAAACGTTTCTGATTTCTGATTTCTGATTTCTATCCACTTCAGACGAATCGTATTTGTGATGTGGAAAAAATGGGCTGGGCGGGGCCACAAGCTCCCTGCTCCGCCCCATTCTGATACATCAACTTGCACACAAATAGAACGTCTTTGTTTTCCTCGTCTGAGCTGGAATCAGCATCAGAACTGAATGGATAGAAATGATATTGCCGCCATTTTTATTGCATTGCTAATGTTAGCTTGTGGATGTGTGCGGCAGTAAGCTAGTAGTGTATAGACAGAGGGTGTAGGGAGAGAAAGGGGTGGGGTTGCTCCACACCATGGTCCCGCCCATAACTCAGAGGGGATTTTCCATAGACTGTATATAAAATAACTGGACAGAGCAAGCCCCCCTCCTTCCGTGTTCATATAGGAAGTACCACTGGGTTCCAAAAAGGCCAAAGTCCCATTGACTTCCATTGAGAAACAGACAGTTATTTCTCAGTCATTTTATATGTCAGAATAATCATTCTTCCTCTGCTGCTTTCTGCTTAACTTCTTTTTTCTAATCCTAATTTTTTTAAAAGATTTTTTTTCCATTATCACAAGTTATTAGAGTTATAAATCGACCAATCAGATGGCTCAATAAGCGTTTGTGGGTCTGACGTCGACCGTCTGGGGGGTTTGATTGACAGATGACGGGTAGCCAATGGGAGCAGACTTCATCAATGGGTCCATGAAGACCTTTTAACACCTACTTTACAATTCAACAATGTACCAATCATTGTCCTACTGTTGTTTTCCTCAATGGAATGTACCGATGCAGCAGTTTAAAACAACAAGAGGAGCATGCTGTCGACATTTTTAGATGAGGATTTACTCTGTAGAAATAGATTTCACTCTGAGGTTATGTGATTTGGACTTTTTGGTTTGTTTAACGTTCATTTTTCTTTATTTCACTGTTTTGATTGTAGCTTATAAATTATAAGTTGCATATATGCGGATAAAATCACCAACCAAAGTTTAATCTCCGCCGCACTTTTCCAGCTTCAGCCTGAATTAGACGCAGCCGTCTGAGGAGCGCGAGACAAACTTGAAAGGACCTGGTCGTATTTTCAAACAGAAAAAAGATCCAGCTGTTCACTTGTTGGGATGGTTATTTATTTTAAATACCGCTGAACGCGCTTCTCACGTGCATCTGATCAGACTGTAACGTGGCCGCGCATGAGAACCGACAAGCTGCTGCGCGCGAGGGACCACGCGCAGTTCTCCAGCGGCGTCACCCAAATGCTCCTTTTATCTCGACTAAAAGGAATAAATGTAAGTAAATCCCAAAGGACCGCTGACAGAATCAAATGTTGGAATGGTTCTCCCTCAAAGGCTTCAACAATGACTTGTACGATTCTCCCGAGCCGCCGTGATTAAAGTAGAAACTGTTTACATCCGCGGTCTCCTGGTAGAGGCGTGGAAAGAGGCGGACGGTTGCAATAAACTCACTCCTGATTGGCGACAGTACTTATGACTCAGACCAATCGCTGAAGATGGGTTGCAAATGGCGGTATCCGTTTCAGGAAGTGACGGTGAAAGCGGCGACCTACTTTCGCGAGGAGAGGAAGTAATGCATTTCCAATGGGGGACCTCAGTGCTCGCTCAGACCATTATTTTTACAGTCTATGGGATTTTCTAATGAACTACCACTCTGCAGTAACTATGTCCTAGAAAACAATTGTTTCTGGCTTCTTTTTTGGGCTAAAAACGTCATAATCATAATAAAGACCATCGGAAATGCTATGAAAACAGATCAGAAAATGATGCAGTGGAATGTTCATTGATTTCAGGGAACATTTCTTGTTTGTTACATTTGAATCTAGACTAGAAAATAAAAAACACTTTCTTAAATCTTTACGTTATAGCTTATGTAAAAAGCCGTAGCAGAAAGTAAAGCGACTGTGTTTCTGTCCATAGAATGAAACACGCGCGTGCCCAGACGTGTCAAAAATGTTCTTCGTGGTTTAGCAAGTGCTGACAGTCCTTTATGGAGCGCGAGCGCTCTGTCAGCCCACAGTCCCCGCCCCTTCCCTGTCCGCCTTCGGCGCAGCCTGATTGGCTGGAGGAAGCGTCCGCAGCGGAGGCTTGTTTTTGTCCAACAAAGATGGGCGGGGACGTCTGCCACGTCACAGGGTGGGAGGGGGAGGGCCTAGCAAAACAAAAACATTAGAGATCCAGATCCAAAATGGCCGCCGCTCCCCCACCAGAGCCCAGCTTCCAGAGCCAACATGGCGGCCGCGGGGCTCAGTTTCACTGCTCGGATGGGCGGGGCCGCTTTGGAGTCACGTGATCCGCGCAGAGCCCGTGTTGACCCATTCCAATATGGTGGCCAGCCTGGCTCCACGGTTTCTGTTGATGCTGTGGTTCTGCGGGGTCAGACGCGGCGCCTGCGGCGGCGAGGACCCGCACATCCTGGGGCTGCGGCCGGAGGACCCCACCGGCGCGGTCAGCGTCAAGGACCGGATCATCTCGGTGCCCGAGGGAGCCTCGTTCCAGCTGCGCCTATTCGGGGCCAACCTGAATGGAACCGGGACGTGGGTCGCGTTCGCGGTGGGGACCGGGACCGCCGAGGACCCGTGCGGGTCCGACGCGGCTCGGCTGGAGTCCGCCCTCAGGGTGACGGAGGAGTTCAGCCAGGACGAGCTCCACAGCGGGGTCCTGACGGTCACGGCGAACCGGAGCATCCCCGCGGGCGGGGACACCCTCCACCACCTGTGCGCGCGCAGCGGGGAGACGTGGGCGTCCGTGACCCCGGACATGCTGCGCGTGACCCCCGGCGCCGCCGCGGACCCGCTCCCGCCGTGGGCTCTGGCGCTGCTCATCGCGCTGCTGCTGCTGCTGTGCGCGCTGCTGCGGACGCTGAACCTCAGCCTGCTGGGGCTCGACCCCGTGGAGCTGTACGTGCTGCACAGCTGCGGCTCCGAGGAGGAGAAGCGGGCCGCCAAGCGCCTGGAGCCGGTCAGGAGGAGGGGGAACTTCCTGGTGAGTGTGCGGGGGGTCGTGAGGAGGATGCTGGTCTGCTGGCCTTCATCCAGCCCGCCTCTTCTGCGCAGGCGTGCTCGCTGCTGTTCCTGTGCGTGCTGGGCCACTCCGTGCTGGGCGTGCTGCTGTACCGGGCTCTGGGCTGCGTGGCCTCCGCCGCCTTCACCGGGGGCTTCCTCATCTTCCTCCTGGCCGAGCTGGCCCCCCACATCCTCTGCTCTGGGTACGGCTTCCAGCTGGCGCCCGGCCTCACCTGGCTGGCCCAGGTGTGCATGGTTCTCACCTGCCCCCTGTCCTGCCCCCTGGGGCTGATCCTGGACCTGGGGCTGCGGAGGGACATCAGCACCTGCTGCGTCAGCGAGCGGGCCATGGAGATGGTCCGGACCAGCGTCAACGACCCCTACAGGTAAACCAGGCCCAGATCCGGGTCGGTTGGAAGTTCAGACTCTGATCAAAACATTGTCAGCCACTGATCATCAAACCCCTTCAGAGTCATGCACCAGGTGATGGGGGGGGGCATGATTCCTACAGAACCAGAACCGCCATCAGGACAGGAGTCAGAGGCGGGAAGTTCATAAGCAGAACAATGAAGCTGGGTTCACATTTCCCTTGGAAACGAGAGTTCATGCGACCATTGAACCCGCGTTGTTGGCTAAACCAACCGGGGACTTGGTACTGATGGGATGGCGTTCCTTTGAATCAGTGAAATCAAACTCAGTCACAGAATGGGCCAAAATCCAAAACACACCTTAGGTCGCGGGCCGAACAGGATAAACATTTATTGAACTCTAAAACTACATTTTAAAACTTTAAAGCCATAACTTTTTAACAATTATGAACTAGATATATGGCATTACCTGTGAATGCTGTAAGATGGATTTGGTCACTGAAGATGCTGAACTGATAGCCAGCTAAAATATTACCTACATGGCAAATTAGCACAAACAAACGAAAACAACTTAGGTTAGAAAAAAGCATAGCATGTAGCTGAAAAAATAGCTAAACTTTAAAGTAGCCTAAAAAATTGAAAAAGCCTAAATTAATCGAAACAGCTAACATGTAATTATTGACCCAACTCCAAAACAGCCTAAAAAAGCAAAATAAAGAATACAAATTAGCCAAAACAGCTAGCATGTAGCTAAACTATTAGCTAAACTCCAAAATGGACAAAAAAAAATCAAAAAACTAAATCAGCCAAATGTAGCTGAAATATTAGCTAAACGACCCCCAAATTGAATAGAAAAACCCCGAAAACCCTAAATTAGCAAAAACAGCTAGCATTTAGCAGAAATATTAGCTTAACTCCAAAATGGACTAAAAAACAGAAAAACCAACAAATTTTGCCAAAACAGTTAGCATGTACTGGAAATATTTGCTAAACTGCAAAACAGCCTAAATAATAAAAAGCAGAAATTAGCCAAAACAGCTAGCATTTGGCTGGAACACTAGCTAAACTCCAAAATAGCCTAAAAATCTTAGTAAATGCAGGAAAAGAGAAGTCCTCCTGAGGCTCCTGGACTGAGGGAGCTTCAGGTTGTGGTTGATGTTCTCTGTGTGCAGCGAGTTCGTGAAGGAGGAGTTTAGCCACGGGATGCTGCGCTCCAAGACGGTGGAGGACATCCTGACGCCGCTGAAGGACTGCTTCATGCTGCCCAGCTCGGCCGTCCTGGACTTCTCCACCATGTCGGAGATCATGCAGAGCGGCTACACCCGGGTTCCCATCTACGAGGAGGAGAGGTGGGACCTTCACCTTCATCCGAAACAAGCAAAGCTCAGAACGCCCAGACAGGAGCTCCAGAATGAGCTCAGTTTGCCCTCGTATGGTCTGATTATCCATACTGAGGGATTTGGTTATCCGTCAGGGTGATGAAATAGAGATGAAGTAGAAATGAAGTAGAGATGAAACAGAGATGAAGTAGAGATGAAGTAGAGATGAAACAGAGATGAAGTAGAGATGAAGTAGAGATGAAACAGAGATGAAGTAGAGATGAAACAGAGATGAAGTAGAGATAGAGATGAAACAGAGATGAAGTAGAGATGAAACAGAGATGAAACAGAGATGAAACAGAGATGAAGTAGAGATGAAACAGAGATGAAGTAGAGATGAAGTAGAGATGAAGTAGAGATGAAGTAGAGATGAAGTAGAGACGAAGTAGAGATGAAGTAGAGATGAAGTAGAGATGAAACAGAGATGAAGTAGAGATGAAGTAGAGATGAAGTAGAGATGAAGTAGAGATGAAGTAGAGATGAAGTAGAGATGAAACAGAGATGAAACAGAGATGAAGTAGAGATGAAGTAGAGATGAAGTAGAGATGAAGTAGAGATTAAACAGAGATGAAGTAGAGATAGAGATGAAACAGAGATGAAACAGAGATGAAACAGAGATGAAGTAGAGATGAAACAGAGATGAAGTAGAGATGAAGTAGAGATGAAGTAGAGATGAAGTAGAGATGAAACAGAGATGAAACAGAGATGAAGTAGAGATGAAACAGAGATGAAACAGAGATGAAGTAGATAAAGTACTGAATTGGATGGAGGAAGGGTGGAGAAGACGAGTTTTTTCTGCACGTTTTTATCCCTCCAGCTTTCCTCCACCCTTTCAACGAAGTGGAGCTGCTTCCTGTGACCTCACATGACTTTTACAGAAATCTGTTTTTGTTTTTTACGAACTAAGTTTTTTCTTCTAATAATAAAAATCTCAAACATGTTTTTATCTTTTATATTTGATTGAAAACAGCACTACAGAAATGTGGAAACCTGAAGGCGGACTCGTGTTCTAGCAGCTCTGGGGAGGAAATGTGGAAACGTCTGAGTTTAACTTTAATCTGGACCCGGTTACTGTTTGAACTCTGAACCGTCTGCGGTGTTTCCATCTGTAACTGTTCAACCGGGTCGACCCGGGTCTCAATTTCAAACAAAAAAGAAAAAAACATTTCTTCTTAGTTTCCAACATGACTCAATCTTCAGTGGAGATAAAACAGCTGTGACTCTGGACCGTGTGAACAGAACCGGCTCCCCCTGCAGGTCCAACATCGTGGAGATTCTGTATGTTAAAGACTTGGCGCTGGTGGACCCGGATGACTGCACGCCCATGACGACCATCACCAAGTTCTACAACCACCCGCTGCACTTCGTCTTCAACGACACCAAACTGGACGCCATGCTGGAGGAGTTCAAGAAAGGTGAGCGATGGAAGGGGGCGGAGCCTGTACCGCCAAGGTCGATCTGCTCCTTCTGTGTCCGCCTCATTGTTGGAAATCCTCCTGAGATGTTTTCAGTGACAACAGAGAGCAGGTTTGGGTTTGATTCAATATTTTAGACACGAGAACGGCTGAAAAGTTTGACCAATATGACCGCCTCGGCAACGCAGAAGAGTCCATAGCAACCGTGCAAACATGTCCATGTCTCAGACAGATTCACATGACTGAGTTTTATTTTTGTTATCAAACTGTTTTTGCTGATGTTACTTATCAACCGTGTTTATGTTAGCCCCGCCCACATCGTTAACTCCATAAAGACGAAGAGTTTGAAGATGGGCTTTGAGTTTCTGCAGATTTGTGTTAATTGAATTCAGTTCGTAAAAATCCGACCAACATCCTTTCAATCCAGAAATCGGCCATCTTTATGAAGTAACCTCATTCTCCAATGGGAACTTCTGGACACGCCTTTCTCCAATCCAGAAAACGTGGCGCTACCATTACCAGATTCTGAACGTTAGCTGTACGCGGTCTCCATGGCAACGTTTTATGCGAGTCAATCCTTTACCAATTTTAGTGACTCTGTTACGCTCAATGGTTAAAATATGTTGCCATCAAAATAGTCCACCAAAAGGTATATATGTTTGTTAAATATTTAGCATAAATATCTGCTTTTAGCTAAAAGTGGGTGTGGCCTGAACCATGACAACCAGGTTTCAGTCGGAGCATCACCCTGGCAACTGTGCAAAATGAATTTACATGAGTAAAAATGGTTATAAAATAGTTTTAGGGATGACCTGACTCTTGAGAGAAAGTGTAAAATCGCTCCAAGAGACCTGCAGTACCACAAACCCGAACAGTAATCCAGTTTTTGTTTGTTTGTGTTGGTCTGAAACAGAACCAGAACTGCTTTGATCCGACTTAACGTTTACAGCTCAAGTCCTTGACTGTATAAGAGAATTGGACGGAGCTAGTGTGATGTCACCCATAGAAATTCAATTCAGTCGTTATTTTTTTCATGATACGAACGCCGCCATGTTGGAGCCAGACGACCTCACTAGGCAGTGATTGGTCCGAGTCGTTCTCAGTCAATGTTTCTATGGCAACCACCAATCAGGAGTGAGCTTGTTGGAAGGCCACACCCTTATCACTTGAAACCAGGCTAGATGAAATCTGTCAAACACTTTAGACGTTAAACTTTAGAGCCATCAGGCTCCGCCTACTTTTATTGTTTTATAACTTGAACTTCAGAAGAAAAATATGAAAAAAATGAGAATCTTCAAGATGTTAAAAAGTATCAGTGCAAGAATGGTTATTCGGACCAATAGAATGGAACTCTTCGGGATTTTGGCTTCTTGGAGCCACTTCCTGTTTGGAACACCAGAGGGAAGGAGTCACTCAGTCCAGTTCTTCTTATTGTTAAAAGCGTGTAAATCGTGGTTACTAAGGAACATGAAATGTATCATTGTAAAAACCGAAAAAATGAACTTCCATGTTGGTTTCTGGACAAGGACAAAGTCCGTTAGTTGTTACGGTCCATTAGGGAGGCGGCCATATTGAATCCATTCCAGTTCTTTGTACACCTAACAGCTTAACCAGCTGGGGTTATGAAAGAAGTGTGAAGGATTGTGGGTATTCGGTCCGGCTCTAACGAGATGAAAACCGGCTTGTGTCTGAACTCCTCCAGGTAACTCCCACATGGCCATCGTCCAGAAGGTGAACAACGAGGGGGAGGGGGACCCGTTCTACGAGGTGCTGGGATTGGTCACCTTGGAGGACGTCATCGAGGAGATCATCAAGTCCGAGATCCTGGACGAGTCCGACGGCTACCGTGAGTGTTTGTGAGCGTGCTCCGTCCGTGTCCCGGCGTGGTCGTTCACGCCCGTGTGTCGCCCCCCAGTGGACAGGAAGCTGAAGCGGCCTCTGCCCGCCCTGGAGATTTCCCTGGAGCCCCGCAGCTCCAGCGAAGAGTTTTCCCTCTTCAGGCCTCCGGAGGGAGAACCCAAGATCCACACGTCGCCACAGCTGCTGCTGGCCACGCACCGCTTCCTGTCCAGAGGTGTGGTGACGGAGACGACAGCGGACTTTGTTACTCTCTGGCATTTAAGGTAAAAATAAACTGTGACCTCTGACCCCGCAGAGGTGGAGCACTTCAGCCCCGCCCGAGTGTCTGAGAAGGTTCTGTTCCACCTCCTGCGCCACCCCAGCGTCAACCAGGAGGTGCACTTCGAGCCCAACAACCGCCTGAGCCCGAGCCACTACCTGTACACCCGCAACCAGCCGGTGGACTACTTCATCCTGCTGCTGCAGGTACACGCCGCCTGCAGGGGGCGCCACGCCTCCCACTGGAACTGTAGGCTTTAACACCGGAGCTCCAGTGTTTATGTTCTTTGATTAACTGTAACTTTTCAACTGTTAACACGAAAATTCCCAGAGATTCTGAAGGAGAGAAGAGGCATGATGATAAGTTCTGTCCTTAACGTGAAGTTCTGTCCTTAACGAGAAGTTCTGTCCTTAACGAGAAGTTCTGTCCTTCATGAAGACTTTGATCCTTAACGAGAAGTTCTGTCCTTCATGAAGACTTTGATCCTTAACGAGAAGTTCTGTCCTTCATGAAGACTTTCGTCCCCAATGAGAAGTTCTGTCTCTCAGGTGTTAAAGGGTTAAAGACCCACTCCATTGAAAATGGTCTTTTTGTGTTTTTAACATGTTTCTGTAGCATTTCTCTCATAATAGTGGAGCTATAACCAAATAATTTACGATTAAAACTACTTTTCTGAGTATTTCCCGATCCAAATCGTGTGGAATCAGAAAACCGGATGCTAGAAAAACCTGTGGCTAAAGATGCAACAATTGACTGAGCGTCCTAAAGTCCCTCTTACCACTCCA
This sequence comes from Oryzias melastigma, assembly GCF_002922805.2. Taxonomy (NCBI): domain Eukaryota; kingdom Metazoa; phylum Chordata; class Actinopteri; order Beloniformes; family Adrianichthyidae; genus Oryzias; species Oryzias melastigma. The sequence continues at coordinate 1,466,973 of NC_050523.1, forward strand.
TTGCTCCGCCCCCTTTCCTCGGTCGAGCTGGTTTCTGGCTTATTTTTGCGCCGCTAATGCTAGCTTGGGGCTATAAGCTTGCGCAGACAGAGCTCCCAGCGACAAGAAGGAGGTCGCTCTACAGTCCCGCCTACAAGCTAGAATTGTATTTCTAATGATCTACTGCTGCTGGGCATAAAATATGACCTAAAAAATGACAAAGGCGTTTAGATTTTTGCTTAAAACTGATTATTAAAAGACTACCAGGAACGATTTTACAATAGAAAAAATTCTGGTTGGAAGACATGCAGAAGAGACCACCTGGAAATGTTTTTTATGTTCAAATGATTTCTGATATAAGTTATGGTATAAAAAGTTTATTTTTAAAGCAGATCCTGATCTGAAAGCTAAGAAAAAAACTAACTTGTAAGAATTAAACTTCACGTTTCTGTCTGCAGGGTCGGGTTGAGGTGGAAATCGGCAAAGAGGGGCTCAAGTTTGAAAACGGGGCATTTACGTACTACGGAGTCTCGGCCCTGACGCTGCCCTCCTCAGGTGAGAGCGGGAACTGCACATGCAGCGAACGTGTTCTCTCATCTTCTTCACTCCTCTGATCTTTGAAAACCTTCCGTCATTTTTCAAATTTTCATGGATCCACATGCTGACGTGTTACAGCAGGAGATCCTTTGATCATCAGCAAACTTCCTGTGATATTTTCAGAATAAAAGCAGAATCTTTGTGGGTTTTTAGCTGCAGCTTCTCGTTCAGCTTTAGGACTAACAGAAACTGTTTGGTTGCAGTGCACCAGTCGCCGGTGTCGACCCAGCGGAGCTCTCCCAGAGACCCCTTTGATTCTGGGGAGGCCACCAGCCCGTCCAGCTACTGTCCCGACTACACCGTCCGCGCGCTGACCGACCTGCAGCTCATCCGGGTCTGTGCACGACCTTTCACCTTTCTGTCTCCAGGTCTTCTGATCTGGACCTGAATCTGCAGAGTCAGCCAGAAACCAGAAGAGCTTTAACAAATACAGATGACAAGTCGTTTAATTCTCTTCATATTGATTGATTGATTGATTGGTTTATTTCAAGCATAGATTGAAAAAAAAATACAGGAAAAAACACAATTATTTCAAACTCATTACAGAAACAATTAAATGCATTGATTAGAAAATAGAAAACAAAAATAAAACACATTTGTGTCACATTTTCTTCATTTATTTTTGTGATAATTAACTAAAGTCAGTAGAGTTTGATTGATTGCTTGAAAAGGAGCGGGAAGAAGTGAACTTATATAATCCCACCCATACTTAATTACTTCATTTCACTGTTTAGCATAACTATGTAATCCGGTTGTTGTTGTTTTTTGTTTTTTTCTGTAATTCTCAATAGTAAAGTGAAGTGCTTGTTGATTATTGATTAATCTCATCAAACATTATTTCAGTAAACAGTAACATCCATCATACATCATTTAACAGATTTACAATACTCATTGATCATCATCAAAATACAAATGCAGAAAAAATAATCATTACACATGGAGATCAAGTTTTAAGGTAACAATAGAGTTCTTATTAATCATTCTCTGAAATAATTATTATATATTTTCAGTAAACATTATTGATCACGCAATTTATAATAATCATTGATTATCTTTAGAAAACATAATTACAATAATCCTGTAATCATTGCTACATATTTTGGATCAAGTAAAGAAAATTAATACCATAGTGATTGTAAACTTTTCAGTAATCATCACAGCATATTACATAACATAAAACTCATTGATTGATTGCAAAAAATCTTTGATTATTTCATCACATTCAAGTTCAGACATTTGGAATTATTCAAACACCAGCTGATCTTTTCGTCTTATCTTCATATTGTGAGATTAGAGTTTCTTTATACATTTTCTTGAATGTATAAATGCTTGAACATTGTTTGAGATCATTACTTAACTTGTTCCAGAGTTTAGTTCCACACAGAAACACAGAAACTTTTCTTTGTGGTTCTCATCAATCTGACCTTGAAGTTCCTGCATCCTCTCAGTTTGTTCCTCCTTCATTTCTAAGAACTGTTTCTGGATATTTATGGGAATGTTTTCCCACTAGCTCTGGATAGTAACTGTGCAGTGTAAAGACCAACAAGATCATACAGTTTTAGAATTCTGGATTGATAAAATAAATTGTTAGTGTGATCAAGATAACCAACTTTATGTATGATTCTGATGGCTCGTTTCTGAAGCATAAAGAGAGGATGTAGTGAACTCTTAGAATTATTACCCCAAATTTCTATACAGTCGGTGAAATACGGTATTATTAAGGAGCAGTACAATAAATATCTACAGTTGTATTCTAATATATATTTAGATTTATTTATAATTGAAATACTTTTTGAAACTTTAGTTTGTTTATGTCTGATGTGTGGCTTCCAACTCAGTTTTTTATCAATAACAATCCCTAAGAATTTAATTTCTGTAACACTTTCGACTAAGTCATTATTAACTTTAATTGAGAGCTCTGTATTGGCTTTGTAATTACCAAAAAACATCACTTTAGATTTGTCTAGATTCAAAGATAGTTTGTTGTAATCCATCCATCATTTTATTTTGATTAACTCTGTGTTCAACACATTGATAAGTTCCCTTTGATTGTCTGTAGAATAGAAAATATTTGCGTCATCAGCAAATAAAATGAGTTTTAAAAGTTTTGAAACATTGAATATATCATTGATGTACATATTCAACAGCAGCGGGCCCAAAATTGATCCTTGTGGGACACCACAACTTATCCCTTTGGCCTCTGATGTGAATTCATTTATCTTGACAAATTGTTTTCTTTCTGTTAAATAGCTTTTGACCCAACTTAGTGCTGCTCCTCTGATCCCGTACACTTCCAGTTTGTCTAGTAGGATGTCATGATTCAGAGTGTCAAATGCTTTTTTTAAGTCAATGAAGATTCCAGCTGCGTAATGGCAAACGGACTATATATTGAGTAAAGGAGTCTGGAATTAGCCGTTGTTTTGAACACTGTTACTGTTAGCGTAGTTAGCTAGCAAAAATGGCTAACCGCCGCTCAATCATTCATTATCGTTATATTGTGCAAATTTAATCCATGAATCCTTGACTTTAGCTGAGCAAGCTGATGTGACACAAAATATGACCATATTAGGAATATGGGCGGGATTGGCAAATACCTCCGTTGCCATGGAAATAAAAAATATTACTTTTGCCAATTCTTTTAAAAAGGACATTGATCTGTTCGTCACCCCCAGGCGACCAAAAAATAAAATGGTTGCTATGGAGATAAACCAACAGAACTTCCGTCATTTTGAAAAAGGTGTCATTAATTTGTCATGTGCAGCTCCTACCTGGGTAGCAGGGACAGAGGGGGGAGGGGTCAATGATGGTACTAAGTGACATGTATGTATACCAGGGTCTGTACGGTTAGGGGGGGTGGTCCTATAACGCCGCTTGCTAGCCACCCTTTAGCGCTTCTCTCATGTCCGCCATGTTAGATTTAGTTTTAACGTTTTCGTTTGAGAATATTCAGAATCTTTATTGACGTCCGTTCAGGTGTGAGGATCTAACGCGCTTCCTCCTCCTCCGGCTGCAGGTGACGCGCCTGCAGTACCTGAACGCCCTCAGGGCGTCGCGAGTCGGCCAGAGTCCAGACCCCCCCGAGATCAAGATCCTGCCCAACAGTCAGATGAAGCTGCTCAACGACAGAAACGCCGCACAAGGTAGCCGCGCTCGCAGCGCCGTGTGACCCCCCCGGCGGCGCCGTGTCTGTTGGAATGTGCTTTCCTGTTTGCCTTCAGCTGAACTGAATTAATTTTCTCTCTCTCTTTCTTCTACCTCCCGCCGTGCCTCCTCTCCTCTGGCCGTCCAGAGTTCCCTGTAAACTTTTCTTTCTTTGATACCATTGAGAACTACGGTTGAGTGCTTTTGTTTTGCATGAGGTAAACGAACACAGGACCCCGCCTCCCCAGGACTGTTCTCACTTACCAAAGCCGTGCTCCTTGTGTGCTTGTGTGAGCCAGCAGGTGTGTGTTCGCTCCTCCTCTAACCATCCCACCTCCTCCGAGGCCTTCAGGCCACGATCTGTCCATCTGTTTCATCCTCACACCTGAAGGAATGCGTTCGCCGCGGCGGTAAAGACGTTCGCCGCGGCGGTAAAGACGTCCGCCGTTCACGCTGGAGTTCTGAGATCTGCAGAAACAAAAATGAGTTTTCAGAGAGATGAAAACGTGTCATTGGACGACAATCTGACAGACGATGTGGAGGAACGCCAAGCGTTGACCGTCACGTTGAAAGCACTTTATCTGCTGTGACGAAGAAGTTCCTCCGGATTCACCAAAAACCGACTCGGTCTCACCAAACTAAAGTTTAACCCTTTAAACAGCAACGTCTGAATATGAGAAGCAATAAACTGTTAGTGCTTCACTGCTCCAGGTGGTGGCGCTGCAGACCAAGTATAGAGCAGTGGTCCCCAACCTTCAGGCCACGTCCGGTTTAACCCCTTAATGCCTGTTGACTGGAAAAGTTGTGAGAATGCTTTTGCTGAAAGTAGTCACTGAAGATGCTGAAGCTTTTTGCTGAAAATGGTGACAAAATCTACTTTCATTGATGAAAATGCAGAGACAGAAAATTTGCTAAAAGACTGGACATTCTGCTAAAGAATTATGAAAGAGAAGTCGACCTAAATTTCTGAAAAAGCAAGTAAAATTGCCTAAAAATCTCTAATACTTGCCAATTTTGCAAAAAATGTTGATTAAATATGAGCTAAACTCCAAACTAGCCCAAAAAACCTTAGTCGATTCCAAATTAGCCAAAAAAGATAGCTTGTTGCTTAAATACTAGCTAAGCTTCAAAATAGCCTAAAGTTCCTCAGTAAGCTAAATCAGTCAGAAATGTTAGCATGTTGCTAAAATATTAATTAAGCTATAAATTAGCATAAACACCTGCAGTAGATACCAAAAAAGCTAACACATTGCTTAAATATTAGCTAAATAATAAATTAGCCTATAAAAACCCCAGTAACAAATTAGCCAAAAACGTTAGCATGTTGCTAAAATATTAGCAAATTTGATGGAAATTGCTCTAAAAGATGAAAACATAACCCATGAATATATCTAAAGTTTTGATGCTAATCTACCTAAAATGTTGAAATGTGAAGACTTTCTCGTTCATTTCTCGTATTTTGCTCAATATTTCAAAAAGGACAAAGTTTATTAATTAATGAATACCAGCAGTAATGTCCTGAACGTTTTGATACAAAGATTGATGAAATCTCCGAAAATGTGATTGAGTTTTTAAATGTGCAGAAAGGAGCAGGAGGATCCCTTTAGTGTGAATGTTTACTAATTCACAAGATTAGCTATAAAATGACCTAAATTCAGAATTTAATTCAAACACAAGTGAATATCTTGTTTCATAGCTGGGAATAAATTCAGGCGTTAAGGAGTTAAATTAGACATTTTCACAGACCGATCTGAATTGTGCAGAAGTTGGGATTTTAAGCTTCCTGTTTCTGAACATTTATTTTCAAAATAAAATGCTACAACAATAAATTCAGTTTAAACATATCAGTAGATTATTTTAGAGTTGTTGAAGATTCAGTGAAACAAAGTTGTTGATTTGTAGAAGATATTTCTGATTTGAAAACATAGTATAACATTTTTCCCCATAAATGTAATTTTAACATCAATCAGGACAAACAGATCGATCATATTTAGTCTTTGCATAAATCCTCATTCATTGGGTATTTTTTAAATGCAAATAAACATTTTCTGAGCTAAAGTTTCTAAACCTTATGCAGCCTTGCTGTTGGAAAAAATCAGCAACTTTATTTGATTCAATCTTCTTTTTCTGCAAAATGTTTGAATTTTGTGATGAAGATTTTCTCTTTAACGTCCAGTAGAGGCTAACAACGACGCTAGCTTCAGCTAAGTCCGACTTTTAAGGTGGTATGGATAAATTGAGCAAAATAAAATGATGCAACTGTCATAAAACTGGTATTTTTAAGTGGCTTTAAGTCACATGACCAAGACGTTGTGAACAGAATCCAGGAGTTTTCCAAAGTAAAACTTCCTTTATGATCAGAAAATAAACTAAATTGAAATAATCCAAAGTTAGCGCATGTATTTCTTTTTTTCTGTCTGGACTGGTTCTGGTACCGGTCCGCACGTCACTTGGTACCGGGTTGGGGACCACTGTTTACAAAATTTAATTGATGATGAAATACAAGCTTCAAAGAGACCTGAAGCCTCGAAAGCATCTCCTTCCTTTGACAGTGTTTTTTTTTATGTCTAGAAATAAACATAAATATTTAAATCCCTGCAAGTTTTCTAAAAACAAAACGAGTCACCAAAATCAGAATCGCTGAAAGTTTGGATTCATTCACTGTAGTGAAAAAGGCAGCTTTACAGAAACTTCAAAATAAAAGAAGAAGCAATAAATTCAGCTTTTAGTTTTTTTCAGAATTCCCTTATTGAGCGCTCCCGCCCAATCAGAGATGAGCTCCCTTCGTGGTCGTTTAGTCCCGGCGGGAGACTGGAGTTTAAGCACAAAAAGCTAAAGACCCAAACCTCAACAGCCTGAAAAGTTCTGCTTTGCTTCCACATTTACCTCCTGTGAGACGCAGTGCAGCCGTTTTAGTGTAAACGTTGACGCTAACCGAATAAATCGAACGTTTGAAACCAGGACGGCAGAAAAAGGATGAACAGAACTTTGTCCAGAGAGCTGCAGTTTCTTTACAAACAGGACGGAAACCAAACCAGCAGCTTCTTCCTCAAACCTGCTTCACACCTGTCCGTATTCCCCGTTAAGCCCCGCCCCCAAACCACCCAGCTCCCACCCCCATGTCCCTCTGTGTGTTCTCATCCCTGCGGTGATGATGTCATCTCTCACTCACCTCTCATTGGTCGGGTCCCACAGGTGGCAGCCGAGCCCAGGAGAGCTCCACAGAAGAGGAGGCTCATGGGTAATGAGGTCCAAACTGCTAATTTAAGAAGATAAAGTCTATTTTTAATTGATGAATCCACTATGGCTGGAACGTAGGACGAGACTGGAGTGGGATAATCGATCGCTGCACACGTTCATCTCCATTTTCATTCCTTTCAGTGATTTATGTTTATATCTGGATCTGTAAATGTCTGTATAAATGTAGAGAACAACTATGTCAATCTTCTAAACTCACTTTTTATTATTATTATTATTTGGTAATAAATGTGATCTTCTGTTGATCAGTAGAAAGATGTGGTTCTGCCCACTAGCACACTGACAGATGTTTGGTCGCTGTGGTGGAAACAGGAAGTGAACGGTCAACATGAGGACCAGAATCCGTTTTGGGTCCACAACCTTCAGGGAGCAGCTTCATCCAGACGGTCGCCAACAGAACATTAACATACAGCTTTGTTTATTAGTTAATGAGGCGTTCTTTAATGGAAGAGTCTAAGAACGTTCAGGTGAAGACGTATGTCCAAAAGTTAAAAACCTGAAATGCCTCCCAGTTAACCCTTTAAAACCCTTTTCAGTGGGCTGGGTGGAGAAAATCCATTCATTGATCGAAGCTTAATAGGTCAATAATAAGTAAAGATCAATCTGCCAAAGTGTGCTAGCTTGAAGCTAACGTTTAATGGGATTTCCCATAGGACGGCTAATGCTAACGCTCGGTTGACCTAAACATACATCACTGACTAAATGGACATCTTTATATAAATGTTCCCAACTCTTTTAAATAAATATTTTTAAAGTAACATTTGTGGTCTAAAACACAGTTTTTTTGCTCAAATTTTCTTCTTCTGGAATAAGGTGTAATACTACAGCGTGATCGCCACCTAGTGGTCAAACTGAAACGTCCTCCAGGAGAGACAGAACAATGTTGGAGCTTCTCCTTTAGAGAATCCACTGTATGACATTAACAATCTCATTATTTCACTGATACATTTTACAGTATGTGAACTGGATCAGATAATATAAATATATTCAAACATATTAATAATGTATTTCTAAACAAGAGTGTGTAAATGTGTAAAGTCAAGATTAAATTAAATTGAATTAAGTGGATCGAGAGAATTTAAAAAAATCAGAATCAAATTGTTTCTGGAAATTATTGTCAAAACCCAGCCCTAATTGTCAGTGTTGATGGTGTTAACCCTTCAACCATTTAAGTAATTAACGTCAATCATTTAGAGAAAATCGAATGTTATGAAGTCGCTTTTCTTTGTATCAGCTTAGTCAAATAAAAGTAAAGACATTTGAGCAACTACCCACATTTATTAATGTTTTTCATCAAATATGAGCGTTTCTTATGTCTAATCCTCCTGGTTTTTCATTGATTTGAACTTTTCATTGATTGAGTTTTCTGACCGTTCTAACTAAAGCCAGCTAAATGTTGACTCTTTCAATAGACAGACTCCCTCCATCCTTTAGAAATATTGACGTTTAGGTCAAAGAACTTTGTCTTAAGACTTCCTTTCGAACGTTCACTTACGTTTCCACCCAGTGAAACTAAATGTGTTGAAATGATTGTTTAGCAGAAGTCGCCATGAGCTTCACTTTCATGTCAGTTCAGTGTTTTGGTGCCTTTCTTCCAGTTCAGTGTCTGCACCAAGTGTGGTTCTTTATTGTGTCTTTGTGTGCCAAAGTCATGAATGTGTGTGTTTGTGTGAGCGAGCGAGTGTTTGTTTCTGAACCAACCGTCCACTTAAAGACACTAACATTAGGGAGGTTGAGAACACATTCAATCTGTGCACCCGTAGCATGGCGGTACTGAGACGGCGGCCTCACACGGAAACCGCTGTCCTTCATGTCGCAGACGCCAGCGTGCCTCTGCTGTCGCTCAGAAATGTGTCCGATTCCATCAGTTTCTACACTAAATTCTAACAGTAACTTAAAGACACACTCCAGCGAATCCCATTTCTTTGTGTTTTTAACGTGTTTTTGTAGCATTTTTCTCATAATATATAAAATAATTTATGATTAAAACTGTTTCTGAGTGTTTCTTAATTCAAATCATGTTGAATCAGAAAATTGGATGCTTGAAAAAGCTCAGACTAGTGATTCAGCTACTGAAATGGGCGGGGCCAAAGTATCCCCTCCCCCGCTTAGGTGATGAGCTTTCAACAGTCGTGCTGTAGCCAATTCCAATTCAAAACTGTACGACCGGATTGATCTAATATTGTTATTTTTGCTCTGCTAATGTTAGCTGGAGGCTATAATTTTGCACGTTAGCGCGCGCAGAGTTCTGACTGACGAGGAGGGGGGTGGGTTGCTGTGGTAACAGTCCCGCCCACAACCCAGAATTGTTTTTCTAATGAGCTACTGCCGCTGTGCAGAAAATATGTCTTTAAAAATGACAAAGGATTTTTGATTTTAGCTAAAACCTTCATAATTAAAAGATCGCTGGGAACGATTTTACGATAGAAAAATGTGGTTGGAGTGGGACTTGAACCGTTTAACACTGGACCTCCAGTGTTTATGTTCTTTGTAAATTTTCTACCGTTAACAGGATCATTCCAGTAGATCTTCACAATCTACTGGAATGATCCTGTTAACGGCTGAGAAGTTGTCGTATGCTGAAGATTTTGTGTTTTATTGTCGCCGGTGACGCCTCAGGTGTTAAAGGGTCAAACATGTTGGGGGTTTGAATCCTTACGTGACGTCTAACTGTTTGGAAAGAAGCGATTCCCGTCCAGCAGAGTCCAGACGAGAGGAAATCAAAGCTCCCTAAAAAGGACTGAAAAGTGTCGCTGTTTCTTCTTTAGATAAATGTTTGACTGTTAATTAATTTACTGTTTATTTCTCTTTTAGTCGACATCTGAATATAGTCCTAAATATTTTAAAAAGTGGTTTGAAGCTTGCTTACATCAAAGGGTTAATGTTTTTTTAAATTAATTATTATTGTAGCTCTATTTATTATTAATAGTTTTTCCTCAAAAATTCTGGACTTTCTTTATCTCCACCAAATGTGACTGATTTTAAAGTTATCTTTTTACCAGATTTTTCCTGATAATTCATTGTTAAAGTCCTCCTATGACAATTTTTTTTATTAAAACAACATTCCCAGTAGAGTTTTAATGATGATTATGAAGTTTTAATCAAAATCCCACAAACAAAATGTCCTAAAAAGTCATTTTTAATGTTGGTCTGAAGCCTCCGTTTCCAAAATCTCCTCTGAGGGGGCGTGGCTCTTGGAGCTGTTTGAAAGGAGAAATACTCAGAAATGCAAAAACAAAATAATTTCTTCTTACATTTATTCTCATTCATAAGAAAAATGTCACAGATGCGTGTTGAAAACTCAGAAAAAAAAACCTCAGAGATTTTAAAGTTTTTTTCCTTCTACGGTCATTTTCTGCTGTATTTTTCACCATCGATCATTCTTGAGATTTTCATGAAAACTTTTATTCCTCTGCTGAAATGTCTAAGCCACCAGTTCAAAGTCTAAAATCAGGTCAGTCTAAAATTAGTGCGCTCGTCAGCCTGCAGGTGTTAGAGGCCGTTCCCGTAGCAACCGTGCAGGTGTTTCCTCTTGGAATAGTCTTATAATGCCCCCACCCCCATCTGAGAAACTGTTTAATGGAAAGGGTCATTTCTGTCCAGCAGAGGGCGCTGCCGCGCTGCCAGAGAGACGTCCTTCAGCTTCAGCTCTCCTCTCCTGTTGGTGTTTCACATAAACATCGTCTGTACGTGAAAACATGTAAACGACCAGAAGACGTCCCGCCGGCGTGGAACCGGACGGTCTGGGCTTTCAGGTCTGCTCCCATCAGATTTGTGACTAAAACTCCTGTAAAGAAACGTGGATGAAAATGTCCCTTTTAGTATCAGAAGTTTGAACTAAATCAGGAGGACAAGCGTCACTTTTTATGTCTTTAACTATCAGTTATGAACACCTTAAGTTTTCACTCACTTCTGCAGAAACTGGAAGGAGTTTTATTCGTTTCCTCTCTAGCGTTTCATGATCTGCATGAGGTCAAATCAAGATCAACAGACAGTATCTTAAAAAAAAGAAAATTTGAAACAGTTTTAAACTCTTAAGTTTATTTGCAAACTTGAAAAAAGTCTTGAAAATAAAAAATAAAAGTACATTTGAAATGAAAAGGTGACTTCATCGTGACCTCTGTCGCCCCATGGCCCAGCAGCCAATGGGCTCATAGCCCCGCCTTCACGTAAACTTCGGATCAGGTATGAAAATGAAAGTCTGAACTGAAACTTTAAATGGAGACTGGATGTAAAGAGGAAGAAAAATTAAAAGAACAAAAGTTAAAAGATAGCAAAGAGGAGTTTTCCTCTGATCCGATCAGTTTTCCCGCTCAGACGGACGTCCGGGTTTGTTTCCTAGAGTCTTCGGACGTTTCTCAAAGCTTTTTGGACAGGAATTTCTGTAGTAACATTAAAGTGGATGTTAAAAACCTAACAAATGTACATTTCCTGTATTTGATTGTTGGTTCTTGGATTTAAGTTAAATCCATGTATTTTACTGGAGCAGACCTGAAATCCTTTTGTCGGTTTTCGGCTCCGTTGACTTTCTGTCACCTGAGAGGAAGCGAGTAAACCTGTAGAAACCCTCGGCGGTGCGTCGGCCTCACAGAGCTGCTCGTCTCACATCTGCGTCTGAATGAGTCCTCACATATCAAAATCTTCCAGATTGTTTTGTCTGATTTTTGAGAAAATATATTCTTTGACATATTGTCGTAATACGATCATTTCTTTGGTATTGGAATCTGAATGTACAAAGACGACCAGAACATTAAAGCGCCGTGTTAATATATAAATGTTCAGACGGAGTTTAGATCCTGTTTCTGTTTGCCGCTGTTACCATCAGCGGTCTCTCCGACTGTCCGGGTTACATTTGTACAGAACTCTGATTTACTGGGATGTTTTTCCAAATGCTGTTGGGTTTGGGGACGCAACCTTGAACTGTTTTTAGGAAATAAACTTGATCCTATTGTAAATGTTTGTTGTTTGTGCTTTTTTGGATTCACGTGTTTCACAGATTAACCACCAAATCAGCTGTTAAAGAATATTTTTAAATTTGAAGAAGATTATTTTTCTTGTAAACTGTTATTAATGAACGACCAGAAGACAAAAACTCTTCAGTTTTTAGTCCCAACCGTCCTCACAGGTGGAAACAGAAACATGGACTAACCTGTAACCAGGTCGGTGAAGTGAAAATGTTTGTGTTCTACGAGTGTTCTGTGGGTTTTTGGGCCGTCCGGTCCGTGAGGGTCGTAGAGAGGAGCGGGTCCATCTTAAAGGGTTAGTAATGCCCTGGGACAAAGCTAAAATAAGTATCCAGATATATTCCATATGTTCTAATGTATCAAAAATAACAAATAATTACCGTTGACAAACGCAGGTTTTTGTAAAATTTGACAAATTAAACGACAAATCACACTCGCATTTCGCCCTGCTTCAGAAACGGCTCGATTCAGGTCACGTGACGCGTTGACGTCATGTGAGTGAGACAGCACCAGCAGCAGAATGCAGGCGGACCTTTAGTTTTTCTGAATGACTTTATATGTGACCATTGACCAAAATATGTACTAATTTAATGGTCACAAATGATAAAATAGTCATTTATTAACACTATAGGATTTCTGTTTAGTAAAAGAGGTGGAAATACCAAGTAATGGGGGTGAATACAGAGAGCCCCCCACTGTAGTACTCAATGGTAAATGGTACTAATGGACCCTTAGTACAAATGGTACTAAAGGCCCAAATGAGCCAAGAAAATATCCTCCAGACCAGAACACTGACCAGAACCTAGACCAGAACCATGACCAGAACCATGACCAGAACACTGACCAGAACCCAGACCAGAATCATGACCAGAATCATGACCAGAACCATAACCAGAACCATAACCAGAACCATGACCAGAACACTGACCAGAACCTAGACCAGAAACATGACCAGAACCATGACCAGAACACTGACCAGAACCCAGACCAGAATCATGACCAGAATCATGACCAGAACCCAGACCAGAACCCTGCAACCTGCGGCTCCAGATCCACATGTGGCTCTTCGATCTCTCCACGGTGGATCGTTGGGGCTGTCTAACCAAAACTCCCTAAAGAAAACAAATAAACAAAGCCAGCAAACTAAGACTACCAACCCAAACTAAAATAACAAAACCCAGCAGTGTAAGACTGCTGAGGACAGAGAGGGGAAAAGAACAAAAGAAATAAAAGAAAAATAAATATAATTTTTTTTAAATCTAAGGATTACTTAATTGTCATTTATCTAATTTATATTAGTTAAATGTATAAACTGATGTCTGAGGTTCACATCGATGATAAACTATGTACATTTTTACATCCTGGTGACCTGAAGACGTCTTGTTTGATCAACTCTACCTCCAGAATGAACAGATTTATATGGAAAGCAAACTTTGGTAAAAAGTTTGATCTTTTAGGAGTTAAAAGCACAGATTATCTTATGCTGAACCACATCAGTTACTATCTGCACTGAGATGATCCTGTTTGGAACAGAGCAGCTTTTATTTTGAAAAGAAGTTATTTGAGTTTCTGTCAAACGTAAATAAATGAATAAATAAAAATCATATTTTGATAGACGCTAATTTTTTTTTAAATATATTTTTCCTTTTGTTTGCACTAAAAATATGCATAATTCATATTATTAAAAGCAGGCCATGAATGCAGATCTACATTTGTTAAAGGCTAAAGTCAGACTATGCGGCTCCTTCTAGGATTTGATCAGTGGAAAATGAGTCTTTAAAGGTTGAAGGTTACTGACCCCTGATCCATACCATGACACCACCACCACCAGCCTGAACCATTGATACAGGACAGGATGGATCCATGCTTTCATGTTGTTGTCACCATCAGAATGGAGCAGAAACAGACTCATCGGACCAGACGACGTTTTTCCATCTTCTATTGTCCAGTGTTGGTGAGTCTGTGTGAATTGTGGCCTCAGTTTCCTGTTCTGACAGCAGTGATCTTCTGCTGCTGCATTAAGGTTGTTGTGTTCAGAGATGTTCTCAGGTGGAACCAGTGGTTATGGAACCAGTCCGACCAGTCTCCTCTGACATCAAGACATTTCCACCCTCAAAACTGCAGTTCTGGACATTTTCTCTCTTCTGACCATTCTCCGTGAACCCTAGAGATGGTTGTGGGTGAAAAAGACAAAACCAGCCGTGCGGTTTGCTGGTTCCGTGTCCTGGTCCAGCCCTCCCTCCGGGTTAAAAAGAGGCTGAAATTCCCACGGTGATGAAACACACCACAGAGATGTGTTTCAGCGATAGATGAAATGCAGAAACCACATGTGGGTACAGATCGGAGGCCTGATGACGGCTCAGAGCAGCGGAACAGAGGAAGTGGCATTTTCTGTCCGAGCTGCTGACCAATGACACGTGAGGCTGGAGGTACACACCAAAAAGCAGAACCAGGACAAAACCAACCCAGCCGAGAGGAAGAGCTGGAACCTGTGAAACCGGGGCTTCCTCCATGCTGGTCTGGAGGATTCGGGTCAGGGGTGGGGTGGGGGTGGGGGGTAGAGTCCCTGCACACACCCCTGCCAGCTTCTGATTGGCTGAACACACCTGATCAGTGGTGAGGATCTGGATGTTTGGGAAACATGGAGGATTTTTTAGATTCTTTCAAACACTTTTTACACATTTGTTTAGAAATACTTCAATAATCTAAATGTGTTTTAAATCCATGTATGTTTATCTGATCCAGTTCACAGACTGTAGCATGAAATAATGAGATTGTTAATAGCATACGGTGTCACATGGATTCTCACTCACATACTTAGAACCACTTTTATTTACATGTGTGTAACAAAATCAGAATATCGACCCAGCGTCCCTCACTTTAAATATTCAAGTACTTCACTTGTTTTCATGGATTTTTGCTTTCAAATTTTTTTTGTTTAGTTTTGAATTTTTTTAAATCATTTTTACTTTTTCCTGTTTTGTTTTCCATGGTGATATAAACATTTCACCATGGTGATATAAACATTTCAAAACTCAAACTGGGGAGTGAGGAGACAAGGAACCACGAAAGAGCATCACTCCAGCGGTAGTTCAATCATTTATGTATTACTGAGATTCATCTGGAGTTTCTATTAACTCCAGTGAATGTCTGTGATGGAGTTCAGACTCTTTGTGTTGTAGATAAAATGTCTGGGGTGTAATTTGTTGACGGTCCCTGTTTGTCTCCGAAGTGTTTGGACTGTTTTTACAGAAGAACATGAACTTTATCCTGGACACGCTGAGGAGTTTAGTCCATCTGGGGATCAGTTTGTCTGCTTACATTTCTAGTTCCTCATTTATCTGAAAAAATATCTTGGAAAACACACTTTTTAAATAAACCAATAAAAAAAAAAGTTTAAAAATGATCTGAAAAACACCAGATTCCGTACTTTATGTCTTTATTCAGGAAAGCTGCTTTTCTGTCTGAACTGGAGCAACGATCAGATTCTCTTTCAACTTTTCTTAACTAAACTCAATCTGTTGAAGAATGATCTTAAATATTTGCATGTTAAGATGAAACTGATATGAATCAGTCTCATGTCAAACTAAAACATGAAGAGTTGTGATGAGCAGAGAAGAAGTTGAGACGACCTGGAAGAAAACCGAAGAGGGATCAGAGACTCAGTCGCCTTTGGACCAACAGATTCCCTCTTGAAGGAAGTTCTAAAAATCTTTGTGTCCAAGCAAACCTCCTTCAAGTTTAGAGTCCAGAGAGTTCGTGTTCGGAGAAACTTTCACTTCCACGGGTCGTCTCCGGACGTGACTTTCACCCACTAAGATCCTGGAACTGAAAGGAATCTTTTTTACAATGACACAAAAAGTAAAAACTAAATAAAAAATGAAGGAGGAAATGAAAACCAGGTTTCTGTGAGTTTGTAACTCCTTCCTCCAATGTAATGACCACACGGGTACAGCCTCTGTCTGGTTGTGTTACCTCCAATCAAAGCTGGTTTATTTTTGTAGAGAGGTCACACTGAGTTCAATCATCTGAAAATGTGAGAAAAGTTCAATAACTAGGGCTGGTATCGCTTAGAGTATCCAGAAACGATTTGATTCACAAGAGTTTGAATCGATTCTTTCAATTCAGTTTTAAGTTTACAAATTTATACACATTTTTTAGAAATACATTAAAAATCTATTATTTAATCTGAATATATTTATATCAATCTGATCCAGTTCACATAAAGTAAAATGTTTCAGTGAAATAACGAGATTGTTCATATCATACATGGATTCTCTAAAGGAGAAGTTCTAACTAAAAGATCATTAACATTGTAAACATTGTTCTGCTTCTCCTGGAGGACGTTTCAGTTTGACCACAAGGTGGCGATCTCCCTATAGAAGTACACTTTATTCAAGAAGTTTTAGACCACAAATAGTTCCTTTCAAAATGATTTCCTTAAAAGAGTTTGTAAACTGAATGTGAGTAAATAAAGATGTTCATTTAGTCACCAATGTATTTTCTTCATCAACCGAGTGTTAGCATTAGCCGTTCTATGGGAAATTCTATTTAACGTTAGCATCAAGCTAGTGGACTTTAGCTTTGTGTGCTAAATCGATTTATATCTTCTGTGAATTGATTATTGATCTATTAAGCTTAAATTGATTCATCGATTTTTTTCAACCCAGCCCTATAAATAACTGTCAAAAAGAAGGTTAAAGCATCAAACGTTTCCACGAAACAGAGTCCATCTACAACATCTACAGAGCAGCCAGGTGCAGTCAGAGCAGGCAGGTGAGGCCCACGGCGTGGAAAGTCCACAGAAAACCCCCTCCTCCACAGGAGGGGGTCGGGTGGTGGAGGGGAAGACGGTGTGTGGGCGGACGCCGCAGGTTTCCAGCAGCGACGTGACGAACTTTTTTGTTTTTGTTTTTGCACATTTGTCTCCAAAACGTTTCACATCAAAGTAAACTGAATCAAATCCAAAGACAGAATAAACCAAAGAAGACTTTCTGATCATCATCTGATCCTCTCTGCGATCTATATTTGTCCTTTCTGTCTTTCAGAGTCAGCAGAAAAAAGATTCCCCCTCCGGGGAAAACCACAGTGAAAATGAAGCGAAAACGACGTCAGATTCTCAGACATGAACCCTGCATCCCATAAACCAACAGGAACGTGTGATGATGGTGAACGAAGCCGCATGTTTACCACATGTGTAGAGAGTGTTCAGTCCAGAGGGAGCGTCCTGTTTAACCTGCTGATCTGACCCGTGTTAGCTGTACGAGTGGGTCGATTTGACCCAAGCACAACATATGAGTACAAAATAATACATACCACACTAATGGAAATTGTTCTTAGTTTATAGAGAACATTCTGTAATTTAACCCTCAGATTGACTCATTTTCACACTTCAAAACGGGTCAATTTTGACCCAAGCACTTTAAAAGTTCTACGATAAAAAAGAAAAGAAAAACTCTAAATTTTTCACATTTGTGGATTTTTTCGTACTTTAAAGTGAGCTCACTGTTATTTAACATTGGGTTCTAGTCCAAACTGACCCGGTTTTGAAGATTTGAAAACGGGTCAATTTTGTCCTGAACACAACAAGAAAAGAATTGTAAATTCACTGTTTTAACAACTTGACCACATTTCATCTAAACTAATTTCTACACATGTGGAAATGTTGTTGTTTTTAACTCTTTTCCTCACACAGTTTTTTTATTGTGTTTGAATCAAAATTGACCCATTTTCAAATGTGGACATGGGTCCATTTTGACCCAAGCTTCATAATACATTTTCCACTTTTTTTTTCTTAGTTTAAAGTAAACTATTCAACCTCTACATTGTGTTCTGATCAAAACTGACACGTTTTTGGAGGTTGGAAAATGGGTCAAATTTGACCCAAACTCAATAAAAGAGTAAAAAAAGGATGAATTTACTGCATTTGACCAATTTTACCACATTTACTCTAAACTAAGAACAGTTTCTACAAATGTGGAAAGTTTGTTGTTTTTAACTCTTTTCTAATAGAGTCTTTTTATTGTGTTTGGGACAAAATTGACCCGTTTTCAAGTGTGGAAATGGGTCCATTTTGACCCAAACACAATACAAGGAATAAATGAGAATTCATTCAGGCTAAGAACTGTAAAGATGTGGTCCATTTCTTAAAACTCTTTTATTCCTTAACTCCTTTGACCCACTTTTACATTTGAAAATGACTGAAAACAGGTCTATTTTGACCCAAGCACAGATTGTTTTTGGGTCCAAATGGACCCAAGAACTCTTAGTTTAAAATCTATAGCTAATGTGATTATACTGAACTACAGACAGTAATTATTAAAAGAAAATGTGAAAAATATAACTTGTATTTTGTGTCCGTCCTCCTCCAGCAGAAGTGAGTTTCCTGTTTCTTCGTTTTATGAGTTTAATAATAAATCACTAGATTGTTGACAAATATTATGTATTGTTTT
>NC_050523.1:1485718-1520583 GCF_002922805.2 Oryzias melastigma
CTTCCACAGATGATTATGTGTCAGAACACACCCCCCCCCACCCTCCAACCCCAGAACGTTTTTGCCCCCTACCCGTTTTAACTGGAACTCATGTTTCACTCAGAGACAGAACCGCAGGTACACAACAGAACCTTTTAGACGGGTCGGTGCTCCAGAACGACATCAGGAACATACATGATCAAAACATTCTCCAAACAAACCAAATCTTTAGTTTCTGAAACTAAACATAGAAACATCTTTAAAAGTTTGAACGTCTCATTTTGGATCCTGAAAATGACTTCTCTCTAAAACAGTTTTTTAAATAATTTAAGATCAGATGAACTTACATTTGGACTGGATGACCAGCAGTCACAGAAACAGAGTTCCTGAATCTTGCAATGGGGGGTGGGGTGGGGGGGGGCTCCCCCTCCTGCGGTTTTCAGAATGAGAATCTGCAGAGCTCCCAGCCGCATGCGTGTGTTTGTGTTTCATGTTGCAACATCAAACATGTGTATTACCACAAACGTTGAGTAACAGCAGATACAGGAAGTGACAGGTGTCAAACACCTGGAGAACAGCGAGGAGAGCAGAGCGTCATTGATAGGGCTGGTTAATAAAATGGATTTGAATCGATTTAAGCTTAACAGATCAATAATCAATTCATAGAAATATAAATCGATTTAGCACAGAACGCTAAAGTCCGATAGCTTGATGCTAACGTTCAAAGGAATTTCCCATAGGGCGGCTAATGCTAACGCTCGGTCGACCTAGGCATACATTGCTGACTAAATGAACAATTCAAGCAAAATGTGAAATGTGAACTCAACAAACCCCTGGATACGACCTCTGACCCGATTCTGAGCTGCAGAACTTGGAGCACAAGTCCCTTGAAATGAGACCTTCACAGTCTCTCAGTCATGACAACGAAGAACGATTATGTGGCCTTAAACTTGTTCCAAAACTGTGATGTACAACTGATTCTGCTCAAATTACTGATCTTTTTTCTTTTCTAATTATTATTACTCTTTGTACTATTATAATAATTCTTTGATGAAAACAATCTGCTCAAATTGTCTTTTAAAGAGAATATTAGATTATTGTTACTGATTAATATAAATGACTTGTCTATGGATGCTTTGAAATTTGATTACATCAATGATATTAATGATCCTTAATAGCCTGATTTTATTAATATTTGACATTAAGTCCTGAACCGGTTATTGATAAAATGGTCGAGTCGAGGTGGGATTATATAAGTTCGCTTCCTTCCACTCCCTCTCAGCGATTACTTGTGAGTTATTATGTGATATCTTGTTTCATGTTTTATTACCTGATTGCTTAAAATAAACCATTTCATTCATTCATTCATTCATTCATTCATTCATTCATTCATTCATTCAAACACTCTCCAGAAGAGACAGAACAATGTTTACAATGTTAACAATCTTATTAATTCACTGATACATTTTACAGTATGTGAACTGGATCAGATTAGTATAAATATATTCAAAACATCAAGTAGATTCTTAAAGTATTTCTAAACAAATGTGTAAACTCAAAATTGGATTGAAGCATCAAAGGAATTGAAAAAATTTGAATCTAACCGATTCAGGCTCTTGTGAATCAAATCAAACCCGATAACCCGATGTTATCTTGAGCTCATTTCTAACTGCTAGCTTTTTGGACTATTTTAGCATTTACTAAAAAAATTTGGCTGTTTTGGAATTGAGCTAATTTTCCAGCTACATGCTAGCTGTTTTGTCTAACCTATGTTTTTGTTTGTTAAGCTAATTTGACATTTGGCTAATATTTTAGCTGGCTTTCAGCTTCACCATTTTCAGCTAATAGCTTTAGTGTTTTTAGCTATCATTTTCAGCATCTCCAGCATTCACAGTAGCATTATTGCAGGTAATGCTATATATTTAGTTCATAATTGGGTTAAAAAGTTACAGTTTTAAGTAGTTTTAGAGTGTTTATTACATGTTTATCCTGTTCGTCACGTGACCTCAGGTGTGTTTTTGAGTTTGACACTCCTGTTCTAAGGGAAGAGATAATTTAGCTTAGCGATCGACTGCTGTTTATATTTTTTGAGTAATTTTATTTTTTTGGATAAGTAGTGTGAAGCTCGTTGAGACAACCGTGTTGTAATATTGGGCTTTACAAATAAAGTTGACTGAGTCAGTACTTTGGGTAATATAAAGTGTTTCTACAAAACTGGGGATGGAACTGTGAAACTATCAGCAAACTATTCCAAAACATTGATTTGATGTTATGGTAAAGTTTTAGATGTAAAAAGATACGTCCTGGGACAGAGCCTAAGGGAACAGAAATCCCAATAAATTTACACCTTAACATTAAACCCCAAAAAAACTAACATTTTGAAAAGATAAATCCATGAATTATATTTTTTAATCTTTGTCCAGAAAAGTTCCAGTAATTTAACTGATTTTATTACAATCTCTAGAAATGTCCCACCATGAAGATCTGGATCCACTCTTAATTTAATGAATCGACATTCTTGTTCCAGTCGGTTGGTAAAGTTCAACTTATGTTTTTATATCTGTCCTCACTCAATAAATAAATCCAGTTCAATAAATAAAGAACTCAAAATATGAAAGTCCAGGAGATTTGAGTTTGTCACCTAAGCCCTCCTGTCTTTTCTGTTCACTCTGGTTAGGGGCGGGGTTAGAGAATGGGTTAGGGGCGGGGTTAGTTGTGGTTTATGATCATAGAGGAAAAAGTTCCACCAGTATCTTAAAACAGGAAGTGAGACGAGCTAAAAGTTCCAGCGCCTGTCAGTCAGAACCACATCTGCCTCCGTCTCCTCACATCCACACTCAAAATGTGCGACTTTGACTTGTCTCAAGCGCTGGACAGGTGAGTTAAAACGACTGTTTTATGTCTTTGATCTTAAAGGAGCTTCGTGACAACGTCTCCACACTGAAACTGGACCGTCACAGATTTGATAGATAACACTCCAATGCTTTCTATTCCATATGACACTCTTTAGTTTATTACTCTCTGTAGTTAAACTGATGTTCAAAATGACAAAGAATTAAACCAATAAGCTGTTCTTTCATTTTTCAAGGTTTTGTTGTAAATAATTAGTAAAACTAGTTAATTTACTTAATTCTTCAAATTATTCAAACTAAACACTTTTTCTCGTTTTTGAGTCACAAGAGGACAGTGAAGTATTCATGCCAATGTCCCCCAATCATCATTTTATTTTTTTAAATGTAAAAATAGTCTCTACGAGGCTTTGATGGAAACTACAACAAACTTTTTATCCTTTGAAAAGAAAACTCTTACATTCATTTAGCTCTAAAGGATATTCAGCAAAAAATAAGCTCGTTTGACAAAATGTTTGACTAACTTTTTAACTGAACATGACATAAAATCTTTTATGAAATGTTTTGTAAACAAGGCCAACGAGAGTGAGAGTGTGGACTCTGTGGTCACACGTGTCCCAGAAAATATGAGCCGTCAGCATCAGTCCCCAAACAGGCCACAAGGTGGCGACATTTACCAACGTAACAATGTTAAAATAACCCAACCAGACAATTCATGTGCAAGACAATACACTACATGTATACAAATACACACACAGATATATGTATACACACAATTGTTTCTTCGTGATTCCTATTATTTTAAATTAATTAAATAAATTAATTATTAATTAAATAAATTTAAATTTTTGTTTTGAGTGTTTTTATGCATTTTAAAGAAAAAAATATGTTTTTTTATGTTGGCATATAATAATATTCAGGTTACTTTCAGGTTATCTTCAATTTTGATTGTGAATGCAACTGAACCTATTTATGAAAAAATATATAATTCTCTTGAAACTGTTTGACAACCTAAAAAGTGTTTTTGTTTTTTAAGAAGGAAAATTGTCAGATTATTGCTGTTTTCTGGATTATTGAACCTGCTGGTAGAATTCATCTTAAATTGCCCCTTAAGTTTGTTATGTGAATCCATCAGCTTTTTTCTTTTTCTGTACGGTCTTTAACAGACTCCTTATTCTGGACAGCGGAATGCCGCCCCCTTGTGTTCAAAGAGGAAAATTAAATTTCTAATCAATAATGAAGTGAAATCTTGATTCATAACTCAAAGTTTTTCAGTGTAAACAAGTTTTCTGTCTGGTAAAAATTAGGAAAATACAAAAATTTGACAAAAAATGTGAAACACTTGAGGATTTTATTCGATATAAAAAAAGTCGATAACGGTTAAGAACAAATGTGTCAAAGTCAAGGCCCGGGGGCCGCATCCGGCCCTCCAGATCATTTTATTTTATTCTTATTGATGACCCGATGTTATCTTTTTACTAACTTATTTAATTATTACAAAATATATATTTATAGAGAGTAAAATATTGAAAGTTATTAAAGGTTTAAGTTGATTTATTCTGGAATAATATTCCTGCTTTTTTATTATTCATAATTATGTTAAAAGTTTTAAAGTTTTAAAAATTGGCATTGTTAGCTTTGTGGACTATTTTTGTATTTACTAAGATCTTTTAGGTTATTTCGGAGTTTAGCTAATATTTCAGCTACATGCTAGCTGTCATGGCTAACATAAGTGTTTTGTTTTTCTGTTTTTAGGCTAATTTGGTATTTAGCTAATATTTTACCTAGCTATCAGCTTCAGCGTTTTCAGCTATTAGCTTAAGTGGTTTTAGCTATTAATTTCAGCATCTTCAGCGACCAAATTCAGCTTCCAGCATTCACACTAGCATTATCAGGTAATGATATGTATTTAGTAATAATTATGTTGAAAAGTTACGGTTTTAGTTTTAAGTTTTAAAAGATTTGTTTTAGTGTTTTTAATTAATCTTCATCCTGTTCGGCCCATGACCTAACATGTGTTTTGGATTTTGGCCCCCTGTGTTGACACCCCTGGTCTAGAAGTTCAGTCAAGGATTTTCTTGAAAAGTTTCACCGTTCATCCCAGTGGCGTCATCCGTCTGGTATCTATACGTCTGTGTTTGTGTTATTTTTCTGGCAAATGAACAACAGCTGAGCAATGTTGACAGTATGTAGATTAATTTCTGATTTTTTTTCTCTGATTTTTTCTGGTTATTTCAGCGAGCCAGAATCTGAATCGTTCTGCAGTGACATGGCGGTAAGATTCATTGACATTCTCTGACATCTAACGATTTTGATCTTTCAAACTCAAAAGCAGGTTTCCTTGTAAACGCTTGAACTAGTTTTCTCTCATGTGCAGGACGGGAAGGAAAAGGTCTTTAAACTGGATAAGAACTTGAACCTGATAGTTTCCTACAACAGGACGTCCTTGAAGACAGTGGCTAATCTGGTGATGGTCATCAACAAAATGAAAATGCCTCCAGAGGCTGACGGGTGTTTGAGCGCCATCTTGGAACACGTGGTGAAAGGTGAGGAAGGAGATCACAAAGGGAGGGCAGGACATGCATGAAGAGAGGCTCCAACAGAAAAACCACAATGATGGCTCCTTCTTCTACAGCTGCAGCGCTAAAGGCGCTACAGTTTCACACGCTGACAGTATTTTTCTCCTGACCTAAAGAACATTTCGTTATACTAAAGCTGCATTGGCCAAATCTAAATTCCTCCCCCACAGCTTCCCCCTCCCCCACATTTATCCCTCCAAAGGGAGATATAGAAAAATAGAGTCTATGATTTTCCACCCAAACCCTAACTACTAATAAACTGATTTTAAAATCAATTAATTCCATTGAAACATTTTTTTGTGAAAAAATTGTTCAAACGCAATGCATTATGGTCTATACTCGCTAATGCTAGTTTTTCGCAAAGACTTTTGGGAAGTTTCTAGTGCACTCGATTTTGGAATTTTAGATTCAGACTGCACTAGAAAATGGCAAACGTTGTTAACCCTCAATGATGTCATCAATAGTTGCCGGTTATCTACGTTAGCGTGTGGCTGTTAGCACTCGGAAAACACAAAACCATATTGGTTTTATAACCAATATTTGCTAAAACAAAAAGTCATTACTTACATTTAAGTGTAAACTTTTGTCCATCAGAGCTCAAACACGTGAAGATTTGTGTTTGTCCTGCGCACCACAAGCACAGACGGAGGGTTACTCAACCCCTTGGTGGCTGGACTGTTATCATTACTGGAGATGCAGATCATGGTGTGAAACATCTGAAACTTGCATGGTTTGACCAATCACAAAATTCAACTGCAGTACCTCAATTCAACCTGTAGGGGGCAGCACACAGGTGGTTTTAGACTATATTTTCAAGAATTAAACATTTTCATTTAACAAAAATTTGGCAATGACCAACAGACAGCACTTTTAAAACCCCATTTAAAGAGATCAACACAGAAAAAGTTGATTTAGGGTTTGGGTACCCTTTAACGAAGTGAGACGACACGTTTGTTTCTCCTCACTCGGTTGTCTTCTTTTCACAGAAACTGTTGTCTGCAACGACCAAAACACCTCCTCTGAAGAGCGGAGGGTCTCCTTCACCAGAACGGACAGCATGATGGAGTTCAAGCTGGCTGACAAGAGTCAGAAACACATCGTCCATTTTCCGGAGGAGATGAAACTGAGGGCCATCACGCTGAAGGGGGGATACTGCCATCTCAAAGGTGAGGCCACACCTCCCCAGAACCAAAACCAGAATGTCCGCTTTACAAACGTAGTCACAACATCTGCGTCTGCTCAGCAAACTTCACCATGTCGAGGTACAACCCCACCTCCTGCAACGGCAACAACGGGAAGACGGTTCTGCTGTCGATCACCAAAAACCTGCACCTGTCCTGCACCAAGACGGACAGCGAGGTGGTCCTCAACCTGGAGGTGAGCACAACTCTGAACTTGGACTAAATCATTTTCATTTCTATTTGTACACATTTTTATTTTAATCAGGAAAACAACAGTTAAAGTCCCCAAACTATAGTTTTTCTAATGTAAAATCGTTTCTGGTAGTCATTTAATTATTTTATTGTTAGCCAAAATTTAAAAAAGCTTGAGTTGTTTTTAAGACATATTTTCTGCAGTGCGGCAGGAGTTGAGCAGGAAATGCTCATCTTGGTTGTGGGCTAGACGGTTGGCACCAAAGTTAGATCCACTAATTTTCCCATCAGCCCTTTGTGTACACCAGGGGTCACCAACCCTGTTCCTTTTGTTTTTTGTTATGCTAATGTTAGCTAGTTAGCTAGCGGGAAAGAGTGTTGACCAGGGGTCTCCAACCCTGTCTCTCAAGGGCTAACGCCCTGCTTCTTTTGCTGCTAACTCTGCTTCCGTAGATGCTAATTAGCTGGATTGAATGAGCCCAGTTTCTGATTGACTGAACACGCCTGATACAGGTGAGCAGAAATTACTGAAGCAGGGTTTGCTGCAAAACAAACAGGGTGGTAGCCCTTGAGGAACTGGGTTGGAGACCCCTGGTCAGCACTCTTTCCTGCTAGCTAAACAGCTCCTCACAATCACAAGCTACCATTAGCGTAGCAAAAAAAAAAAAAAGGAACAGAGTTGGAGACCTCTGGTTTATTTTCTCTCCCGCTAGCTAAATAGAACCTCACAAGCCCAAGCTAACATTAGCCTAGCAGAAAAACGGTGAGCAATATCGGAGCTATCCAGACGTATAAATTCTGATCCAGACTCAGGCTCAGACGAGGAACGTGACGACATTAATGGATCTATTTGTCTGCATGTGGATTCTTCAGAACTGGTCCACCAATGGGAGTTTCTGCGTCACAAACTTGAGCTTTTTCAAGCATCTGGTTTTCATCTGCTCCTGATCCAACGCAATTTGAATAAAGAAATACTCAGAAACGCAGTTTAGATCTTATATTATTTTATATATGTCCTCCATGATGATGACAATGCTGCAAGAACAACACAGTTTTCATCAGAGTGCGTATTTAATCAACTAATAAGAAATGTTTGATAAAAACTCTTTAATTCCTTTGTAATAAAGTTGAATAATCATATTATTTTGGATATTGTACATCATAATATATTCTTTTCTTACTCTTAATATATGTTTTTAATGTTTCAGTATCACATTTACATACAGAAATACTTCCAAATCCGTTTACTCCTCCATCAAACTGAAACTGTTTTCCTTCAGGAGTGCTGCGAGGAAAAACTGAAGGAGATCAAGACGGACGAGGACATGGACCGATTCCTTTTCTTCAAAAAGATCGAAGGAACGAGCCAGTGGTGCTTCGAGTCGGTGAAGTACCGCGGCTGGTTCATCAAGACGTCGACCGAGGACACCAACCCCCTGGTGGAGATGTGCCAGAGGGACGGAGACGGCTGCAACAAGTACTTTCAGGGATGCCAACAAAGACGGCTCTAGAATCTCATAAACCGAGCGGGTCGCACCAAAACGTTTTGGTCTTTTCACGTCTGGAAGTTTTGAGCAGTCGACGTGTGATTGGCTGATAATCACTAAAATATGCTACTACTTTTTTAACTGTTTAGAGGTAACATCTCTGTTCCTTGTTGGAAAAATGTGTACCAGGATATTCCTTCAAAAATATTGTTTTTTATATTTACATAAATCAAAATATACACAAGGTTTTCAGAAAACATTATGTTTACATTATCGTTCACTGAAATGTATCTTTGAAAGTATGCATGTAAATAATATCAATAAACTAGATGTTTGTCTGTATTTACCACCAGCGGTTGGGAGAAACAAAAATAATGCATTACTAGTATTGTGATCAGTTTGTTTCAATCTTTTACTTTTTACATTTTCAGTAACTTGTGTTACAACAGATTTAATCATCCAAAATTTCACCATTTAAAGCAGCGAGACTATAAATGCCTTAAAAACATTATTATCTGCTTGTGTTTGCTTTTTATGTCCGTAGGATTCCCCGTTGTCACTTTTTTTTCTGTCCTGATGTTTTAGTAATTTGAGTAACTTTAACATTTTTCTGATTAATTTCCCTTTAGGGGCTCCATATCAAGGCAATAAGCAGCAATAATTTATACTTGTATTTCTTGTGTTTTTTTTTTTTCTGTTTTGGGAAGTTAAAAGATTAAATGTGTTATTGTTTCTTAGGTTATTTCTTTGATAATTAGCCTGTATTTGCAGCATGAACACAAGTTAAAGTTTCTTATTTGAGTTATGTCAAAGTAAAATCAAATGTATTTATTTTATTATATTGTTTATTTAATAGGGACAGATAGAAAAGAACAGAGATAATTGCATTAAAACAATCTGATGTTTATATCACAGTGTTTGTAGCTGTGGCTAATTAGCAACATCCGTTCCTAGTGGAGCTTTACTGAAATTAGTTAAACAGTGAAAAGAAAATACAAAGAGTTTCTGCCTAAAAACTGTAGAAATTCATCAATACCCATTAAAAACAAGTAGAAAATGTACTTAACTATACTCGTTTTTTTAAAATAACAATCTAAGCTTTCTTCATAACCTGCTTGACCTTCAGAATTGTAAATTTTTCTGTGAGATTTTGTCAAAAGTCAATTTTTAATGTGTTAATAGTGCAAGTACATTGAAACAGCTTTTCAAAAAATATCTCATTTACATTTTTGTAATCGGTCTTTACAAAAAAAGGCAACCAGTAAATAGCCAGCTGTAACCTAGAAGCTAGTTAGCACACATCAAAACGCTCAAATGTCCTCACAAAGACCAGTGTCCCTGTACGTATGTGTCGACACCGCATGTGGTTCTCACAAGGTGATAAATACAAACACATACACACACACACAGCAACAAATCTGACTGTCATTAATCTGTAAATGTCAGCTGGTCTTTACATTTTACCAAAGAAGACTTAAAGAATCTCAGCCAATCAGCAGCAGCTGGTTGGAAGTCAGCTCCCCCTCATTGGACCCCCCCTCACAGGTTTGCATGGTGACACATCAGGCTGGTTTCCATCCGTCTCTGATGCTGTTCGGCGTTGACGTGCAAAGCAGATTATTTGACGGGAGGGGGGGCAGAGAGTCCTTTCTGCTCTGATTTATTGCTCTGCTGCTTTCAGTTCAGATTAATTCTGTTTTTTTATTTTATTTCTGCGATTCTGCTCCAACATTTCATTGCTTTTAATAAAGTTTTGCTGAAAAAAAAACATGTTTCTGCCTAAATGAATCTAAAATGGTTGCCTTCTCAGAGGGTTCATGACCATATGAAATCATTGTTGCACGGTGAGCGTGCACGGTGAGCGTGCACGAGCATTTTCCGGGTCTAATGAGCAGAGTGAAGCTGCAGCCAATCGTTGAACTGGCCGCTCACGTGTGCAGACCAGCAGTGAACCTTCAGTGCAGGACTGCAGCATGTGCGTATGTGCACGTGCTGCAGCCGTGCACGCTCACGGCAGCACATGGCAACAGCAGCTAAATATAGAGCCAGCAGCCCGGCTTCACAGCGGGATCCAGCTTTCCCGTGCAAACGGCGCTGCTGCCCTTCTTCCTGCAGACACGGCCGCTCGTGACGCTCCTTTCACCTCCTGCTGCAGCTCAGAGGAGGTCCTGACCTCCTCGGATGGATGGGGGCTTTTCCAAATGCAGAGTCCTCCTCCTGTGTGTTGGTAGCAGAACATGGGATGGAGGCTCTGAGGGGTCCTGGTGCTGCTAACAGGATGCATTAGCACCACTGTTGACATGTGCATGCTTTTGGACACACCAGGGAGTGGTGGTGGGGTGGTGGGGGGGGGGGGTGTCATTAGGGACCAGAAGATTTAACCAAAACTGGAGAACTTCCAGAGCATTAAACCTGCGAAACCCAACCATTTATTGTCATGATTCTGTGATCTGGTTTTGTTATGTTTTGTGTTCCCCTGTCAGTCCCACCACATTCAGGTTAACCATCCACAGCTGTCTTCATTTAGTTAATCAACCTCAGCGTATTTAAGTGTCTGGTTTTCAGTTTCTCTTTGTCAGGTCATCTGTTCTGTTATGTCACGTCACGACACTGGTTTTGTTTCGTCATGTTTTGAGTTTTTAAGTAAATCTCTGGGTTTCTGCCACCATGTCCTGTCTCCTGCGTTTGGGTCCTCCACCACCATTCCATGACATTTATTGGTGGAATTATTCATCACAAAGACAGATTTTCAATCTTTTATTTCGTTTTTACGCCATTTCTTAATTTAATTAATCTATTACCTTTCATATTTTATATTTTTAAAACAGGTGGATACAGGAGAGAAACAACCTAACGGTCCTGTAAAGTCCAACTCCGACCATCTTTTCATTATGATTATGATGTTTTAGCCAAAAAATGCTTTTAAAATATCATTTTCTAGGACATAGTTTCTGAAATAGTTCATCAGAAATTCACCTCTTGAGTTGTGGCCGTGGAATAAGCCCAAGCCTTGCCCCTCTCTGTTACTGAGAGTTCTCTGTTTACACTCTCCAGCTAGCTTACAGCCCCAAGCTAACATAAAACGGTAAACAAAACCATTTATATCCAGCTGTACTGTTTAGATCCAATTTACATGAGGAAAACAAAGATGGATCTATTTGTCTGCAAGAATGGGGCGGAGCCAGGAGCAAGTGGCCCCGCCCACTGAACTTTCTACATCACAAATACAATCTTTTTCAAACTGTGTGTTTTTGTCTGCTCCTGATTTAAGATTTGAGCAAAGAAACACGATTTTAATCTTAATCTTTAACACCGGACCTCCAGTGTTTTTGTTCTTTAATTTACCATAACTTAACCGTTAGCACGATAATGTTAGCAGATTTTTAAGGAGGAAGGTAGCTTGTTGAGCCGCTTTTCTTCTTCAGAATCTGCTGGAATTATTGTGTTGACGGTTAAGTTATGGTAAATTCAAGATTTTGTGTTTAAACGTCACTGATGACGCCTCACGTGTGAAAGGGTTAAAACATTGAAAATAGTTTTTCTTTTAATTGAACTTTTTAGGCTCTTTTCACATTTTTCAAGTGATTACTGTTGATTCAATAAATTACATCATTCAAATTTGTATCTAGACAGAATAACCTTTAAACTTCATATATATTGTATATTTAATAATCACATATTTTTGTGTTTTAGTAATTCTGCATTTTACTGTTTTGCTTTATTTAACATCTTTCAGTTTTCTGACACTTTTAGGATCTCGTATATCAGGAGGGTCAAACTCAATCACAGAAGGGGCCAAAATCCAAAACACACCTTAGATCACAGAATGAACAGGATAAACATTTAATAAACACTCTAAAACTACATTTTTAAAACTTTAAAACCGTAACTTTTAACATAATTATGAACTAGATATATAGCATTACCTGTGATAATGCTAGTGGGAATGATGTAAGCTGAATTTGGCTGCTGAAGATGCTGTAATTGAAGCTGATAGCCAGCTAGAATATTAGCTAAATGTCAAATTGGCCAAAAAAAATTTGAAAAAAAAATTAAGTTATCCAAAACAGCATGTAGTTGAAAATTTTTTTTCATGAATTTGAACGTAATATTTATTTCATTTTCCATTGTGACTCCGCCTCTCTTCATTTTTATTTTCCATTGTGACTCCGCCTCTCTTCAGTTTCTGACAGTAGAAATAGAAGCTTAGACTTTAACACGACCAGCAATTAAAGAACAAAGACAATTTAAACCTAAAAATGTTTGTTTCAACAGTCGATTCAATCGAGAGAACATTTAAGTTCCAGATTACCACAATAAACTTACAGAAAACCTTTTATTTTATTCAAAAAGAAGGTTTTTTTAGGGATTTTTGCTTCAAAAACATCTGAATTTCTGCTCAGAGAAACCATCCCCCCACTCGACCTTTTGACCCTGAAAGTCCGTCATCAAACCTGACCTCATTTCCTGTCGGTTCCTC
The DNA here is from genome assembly GCF_002922805.2 of Oryzias melastigma. NCBI lineage: Eukaryota > Metazoa > Chordata > Actinopteri > Beloniformes > Adrianichthyidae > Oryzias > Oryzias melastigma. The sequence continues at coordinate 1,498,466 of NC_050523.1, forward strand.
ACCTGCGCAGCGTTTTTCCAGCTGTTCTTAGATTCAAATCGGCTTTTTCATTTGAGGTCAGAAATCTTCAGGATTGTAGGAAAACTGCTGACTGAGCACTTTAGACGATTGGAGGCAGAAACCCGAGCCGCCTCCCGGCCGCACAGGTGACACCGTCTGCAGGCGGCCGCTCGTGTTTCCGCAGGAGGATCCGGTGGACGCCACAGCTCGGCGGTCGTGCAGCAGAAGCGCTCTTTGTCCGCCTGCGGAGAGCGGGTCCTCGTGGCGCAGCTGACTCTTCCAGCAGGAATGCCGCGTCTGCAGAGGCCTCCCGCATTAAAATAGCCGGCGTGCCGCGTCAGCACTCCCCCGCTGCACTCGCGCGGTGCCAAATTTACCCAGAGAAGCCAGAACGCCGGAGTCAGATTACCCCGCCATGAACGCACCGAGGACCGGGCGCCGACTCCACGACGGGCCAGAACCAGCTCTACCAAGACCGGTTCTGAGTCGTGACGTCACAGAAATGCTTTTTCATTTAGAACATTCCTGTTTCTGACTCAGCTGAGCTGAAATCAATAGAAAACCAAAAAACGTAACCTTGAATCAGAACATGAAACACAACCGAACCGAGAGTCTCTACAGACTTCAGAAACATTTAGACAATTCATCAAAAAACTCCAAAACTTTTTTTAAATAATGTAAAATACATTCATCTTTTGCCTTCAGAAAAATAATGTTGAAATCCAACTGACCAGAGATTCAAAACATGCAAACTACTTCCTGTTCCTGAGCTCCAAGGAGGCGGAGCCTACAAGTACACTGAACGTGATTCGTGCGGTAGAGTTTCCATGTTAAATCAATGAGGCAACCTGGAGTCCCGCGGCGCGATATGAGCGACGGCGCGGCGGTCAGGCAGCAGCTTGATGTGAGCAGTGAATTCGAGAGGGGCGGGGCCACGCGGATTTGTCCCGCGAATCACGTTTGGTGTGAATGCACCTTCAAGGATCCTCTGAAAAAGATGAAAACATCACACTGCTAACTTTACCAAGTAGATTTGCTAATGTTACTAGCGTTAGCAACACCAGACGGAGCGCTAACTCCAGAGTTTACGATCCTTCGACTAGCGTAACTCTTCAATTCTTTACACAATCTCTGGAATTGCAACAGATTCTGAAGCGAAGAAAATTAGCTTAGCGCGGATGTTGCGGATCGCACAAAGCCACTATGTTAAACAGCTTTTCTCCATGTCAGAATCATTTTGTTCCAGAAAGATCACGTAAGTTTAGACGATAACGTTTACGAAGATAATGTTAAAACATATTAAAATTTGATCTTGCTAATGCTCCTTTTGACCCGACCAGCAATCCAAAAAGACACAATACTTCCTGTTTGTCGACTGCATGGAGGCGGAGCCTAAAGGAGCCTTTGAAAAAGATAAATCTGTGAGCATAATAATGCTAACATTTCAACGTTGTTTTAACAAATGCTGGAGCTGGGCGATAAAACAATAACGGTAGGTATTGCAATAGAACTTTTTCTGGAAGGAGGAATGAGTCTATAACAACAGACTTTTATTTTGAAGGGTCTGAAATTGACACTCACCAGTTGCAGGAATTTCTTCTCTTTGGCGAGTAAATGTTTGCATCTAATTATTTATGTTTCTCTTATTTTGGTCATTTTGTGGACTTCTCCACTTCCTCAAGACGAGATAGCGCACTCTCGCGGTCACGTCCGCTAATCTAATGTTTAGTTTCGGCTGATTAAGCCGCCGAACATCTGGTGATTTTTAAAGAGCGCCAGTGAGAAGTGGAAGACAAACCGACTGGACGTATAGCAGAAAGTTTAATAAAAAGTGTTAATTTGGTGACCAGGATGTAGCATTATCATGATGCTAATGCTAACAGACTTTAAGATACGGTGGATAAATGCAAAATAAATATTTAAATGTAATCAACCAGCTGATGATTACACATTTCCTTTTTGAGCTGCAGTGTTTACATTTGAGAAATATAGTTTTTCTGTTCATATATATCGTTATCACCTGATATGAAACTATCGAGATATTAGAAATTCCATATCGTTCAGCTCCACCAAACACATTTGCTAATGTCGCTAGCGTTAGCAACTCCACATTTAACCCTTTAACGGCGGAGCTTCAGCGTCAGGGTTGACGTTCTTAGAACTGTCGTAACTCTTCAACCGTGAATTTATTCAGCAGATTGAATGATTTGACTTTTTATAACACTGTGTTAGTAATGTGATTCACATTGGTGAAAAGTCCCCATGTTGAAATCAGCTGATAGACACTGATCGTGTAAACAAGGAGCCGTAAAGTCTGACTTTAGCCCTTTGTGTTCATGACCTTCTTTTCTTAATAATAAATCTCCGGTGTTAAAAAGTTAAGTTTGGATGAACGTGAAAATGTCACTTACATCTGAAAGTCGACCAATCAGACTCAAACGCTCTTTAACCTGACAGACGATATGTCACATGACCCACTGAGGAACATTCACCCAAACCAAAGAACTCTTCAAACCAGCAGCCGATCAACCGTTTACCAAAAGCTGAAACCATAAAAAATGTCTCCCAAACTGGAGACACGGAGGACGAGACTCCGGAGTCAGGAACCGCCGGAGCTTCCATGGAGGAGATCAGGAAACAAGCAGGAAATATCCTTTAAGAAAGTAACTTTTTTTTATTTGCAGTCGTAGATCTTCTTTAGACAATAACAATTTATAAGTATTTGAAAATATCTTTTGCTGGTCTGATAATATCTTTTTTTAATAATTAGAACTTTGTTTTAGTATAGTTCTCTTTTGAAAAAAAAAAAAAAAAAATCCACAAATGGGTTTCTGTCCCAGATCTGAGAGTCTGTTTGTCCGGTTCTGAAACTCCGGAGGCGGCGTTCTCCGGCCGCCGTTTGGACCCTTGGAGTTGTTTTAGTCCCGTATATGCTGTCCTCTTGGACAGGGGGGTTCTGCTCCCCCACAGCAGCAGCAGCGGCGATGCCGGATCCTCCAGAAACCGGCCAGAATCCCCTCTACTGGATCAGGTCTTCCTGTTTGGGCTTACAGATAATCCTCAGACATTTGGGGTAATCTTTTCTGATTAATGGCCTGCAGATGCTGCACTGACAGCTCAGGGCCGCTGATCCCAGCGTCCACTAGGGGGCAGCGTTCCTCCCAAAAACTACCTGGAGCAGGATGGATGCTCAAAGTGACCCGGAACCCCGAAAACTCTCTGAAAACTCTTTTTTTTCTTGAAAAAAATAAATCATGACTCTTTTTTTGACACACGTCATGGTAACACGTTTCACTTCCAGGGATTCACACAACCACTCCAACCCTAAAACACCGATAATTCCCTGCACACTTACTGTTTACGCCACAATACTGTAGAAGGCTATTACAGCACGAATCGTCATGCACGGTTTCTGTCACTTCTGCTGGAGCGGCACGCGCCCGGCCGCCGCGCGCCTCAGTCGTCGTCCGGGTCGTCGCCCTCGGACTCGTCCCTCCGCTCGTACATCTTGTCCCGCTGGCGCTCCTGGATCTCCTTCATCTCCTCGGCGTACCTGCAGAAGGCGCCCCCGAACTTGCTCCAGGCTTTGAAGGGGATGGTGATGGAGTTCCGGTAGCTGGGCTTCACCTCGCTCACCCGCAGGAACACGCCGTATTTGTTGGAGCCCACGTCGAAGAAGAAGCGCTTGGAGTCCACGGTGATGGAGGTGCCCTCCGGCAGCTCCGCGGGGCCGCCCGCGCCGGAGCCCCCCGTCAGCTCGTCGTCGTCCCCCCCGTAGTCGTCTATGAGCTTCGCCAGGGCGTCTCTGAACTCTATCAAGCCCTGCGCCGGCAGCGCGATGGTCTGGCCGGACAGCATGCCGCCCATCGGGCCGCCGACCCCGAAGCCCGGCCCGCGGTTGGCCGTCTGCCGGATCCGCAGGAACCTCCCCCGCTGGTTCTCCTTCAAGTCCAGGTAGTACTTGCGGTTCTCCCGGACCAGAAACTCGCTCTTCAGAGCCCGCCGCGGCCCGCCGTCCTCCCCCGCGGTGGCCTGGGCGATCTGCTCCGGGCTGCTAGGCCCCAACTGGGCGTAGTGCTCGATAAAATCCCCGAGGTAGTCCCGGAACTCCGCCGCCACGGACAGCGAGAGGGTCAAGCGACTTTTGGAGCCCCCGGCCCCGACCTCGGCGATCTTGATGAACCGGCCTTTGCTGTTCTGCTTCACGTCCAGGTAGAAGCGCTTGTTCTGGATGTCCAGGCGCTTGGACGCCAGCTCCTGCGTCTCCTGGTCCCGCTGGAGGTGCTGGAAGCCGCCGCCGCCGCTGCTTCCTCCGCGCTCACTCCCGCTGTCGCCATCCGCCATCTTCAGCTCCACCATTCGGCTTGTGCCCCCCTCTCCCTGCCCGCGCGGCCAGCTCGCGCTCACGCGGAGACGGTGCCCTTCAGGGAGCCTCGTGATTGGCCGGCGCGTTTGCCTTTTCCACACACTCACACAGTTACGGCCTCCTCATTGGCTCGTTGGCTTTTGCAACCACGCCCACTGATAAAATCTCTCCTCATCCATTGGCTCACACCCAGATCCGTTGCGTATTTTTAATCCAATTTCTTATTTAACCGTATTTGTAAAGTACATTTTTAAACATTTTTTTTATTTTTTGTAAATATTTAGAATAAAAAATAGAAGGTTCTCCAACAAACTATGTTTACTAAGTCTAAAGAGAGCTAAATAAATTATTTTTGTCCGGCAAAATCTAGTTTTTTAAAGTAAAACAAAATTAGTAAAACTTATTAATGTCTTAAAATGTTTCAAACAATAATTAGTAGATTAATTATGCGTGAAAATCGTTGATTTAAATGTGCTTTGTTGTTGCAGTACTAGATTTGGCCGACAGAGGCGGCAAAGTTGTTTCTTCAATTCCTCTCAGCTCCGCAAGATGGCAGCAAAACTGCATCAAGTGTTCACCTTCAGTGGGGATTAATGACCTCCACTGTTTCAGATGTAAACATTAAAAAAGTGTTCTGAAAAACACTGAAAATATAAATTAATCCAAGTATAAATCCTAATTAGTGAAATTAGATAGTTTTGATGGGGATTTAATAACAATGCTGTGAATAATGGATATAAAATACTAGTAAAGATACCTTATATTAATTATTAAATTTCTAAACAGTGTGAATAAATCAGTATTTTGCTCCTCCCACCACATTTTCAAACTGTTGTTACTAAAAAAAAGTTATCTACATAAATAATTATATTTATAATATTGTATAATATATGTGTTCACCTATAGATACCATTTCATTTTATGTATTTTTTGTGACTAATCTTAAATAAATGTTCTGTTTTTGGAAATAATGCTTCAAATTTACTCTTCATTCATCCATGATTCTAAATGTTTATCGTGTTAGAACTTGAATAAGAAATTTTAAGGATTATTGAGTGAATTATGAATATTTGACAGAATTTTTTCTTTGTAACCAAGATCATTAAAGGATTACGTCACCTCACATTTTTCAGATCTCCGTGTGATTAACTGTTAAATGATTTCAACATATAAGCTAAATTTTTAACTGTCTTTTATCATTGAAAAAAGCTTTTTTTATATATACTGCTAAACACTGTATTGTTTATGCTCAGAGGCGAAATGGTTACAAATATTTATCCAAACATATTTTGTGTATTTTTTCTATCATGAACCAATAAAATCCTGTTTATATTCAGGTTAACAGCAGCTATAAGTACATATAAAGATGATTGTCGTTTGTTGTTCATATTAAACTAACATGACTCTTTGTTAAAAGTAAAGAAATAAATGAAAAAAAGGACATTTGTAGATTTTCTCTTTATATTTCTGTTTTTGTTCATGACAAAAAAGTAGTTGATAAATATTTAGTGTAAAAGTAAAAACACTGCAGTATTTTTCCAAAGAATGAAGCAAACCTTGGTTTTGGTGCAGAGCCGTGGGTTTAAATATTTATATATTTTTTTTATTTATTCTTCAAAATTATTGAAATTACATATTTATGACACCATAAACAGACGTCTCATCTTTCTGCTTAAAAATCACTTTTTGCGAAACAGAAACTTTCATTTTGAGTTCATTTTCACACAAAACAAACTAAAGCAGCTGAAGATGCTGTAAAATGAAGGAAATGAAACATTTAGGACGAGTTCTGATGAAAACAGAACAAAGTTTTGTGGATTAAAGCGTCTTTGCTTTAAATGTCACTTTCATCTCCTCACCTTCCAGTTCCTGATCACATTTATTGTTTTTATTTAGTATTTGTTATACAATAACATCAATGAAGTTAGAAAATAGTGTAAAAATGTAAAAACTTCCACATATTAAAGGTATTTTTCGGAGCAGAGGAGCTCTGTAACTACAGAGTAATGCAGACGAGTACTCGAGTAACTAAAGTAATCCTCAGACGAGTACTCAAGTAACTAAAGTAATCCTCAGACGAGTACTCGAGTAACTAAAGTAATCCTCCGACGAGTACTCGAGTAACTAAGGTAATCCTCAGACGAGTACTCAAGTAACTAAAGTAATCCTCAGACAAGTACTCAAGTAACTAAAGTAATCCTCAGAGGAGTACTCGAGTAACTAAAGTAATCCTCAGACGAGTACTCGAGTAACTAAAGTAATCCTCCGACGAGTACTCGAGTAACTAAAGTAATTCTCAGACGAGTACTCGAGTAACTAAAGTAATCCTCCGACAAGTACTCAAGTAACTAAAGTAATCCTCCGACGAGTACTCGAGTAACTAAAGTAATCCTCAGAGGAGTACTCGAGTAACTAAAGTAATCCTCAGAGGAGTCCTTGAGTAACTAAAGTAATCCTCAGAGGAGTACTCGAGTAACTAAAGTAATTCTCACAGTCTGGCGTTAAATCATCAGTCGGCAGGTAGGTGGCGGTATTGCACTCCAGCCCGTTTGAACCAAAGGCAGCTCAGTAATACTGGGGGTAGGCGGGGTACGACCCCCGCAGGTGAGCGGGGGGCAGCAGGACGGCGGGGTAGAAGGAGTCCAGGGACAGGGCGGAGGTGCCGGTCAGAGGGCCGCCGTACTGCAGGCTGGGAGGAGGGCTGTAGGAGGCGGCGTCCGCCACCGCCACCAGCGGGGGGCGGCTGTAGGGCCCGGGCCGGCAGGCCTGCAGCTCGGGGTAGTGCAGGAACGGCGAGGCGGCGCTGGCCTGACAGGCGTGAGCCAGGGCATCCTGGACCGAGCGCTTCAGCTTCATCCGCCGGTTCTGGAACCAGTTTCTGATCTGAGAGGAGAAACAAAGGCAGGAATGAGCCCCCGCCACAGGAGACGGTCGCAGGCGGAGCCGGGCGCTCAGGTGAGAGCTCACCTGTTTGTCAGAGAGGTGGAGCTTCCTGCAGAGCTCCGCCTTGTCCTGAGTTCCCAGGTAAGCGTTCTTCTTGAAGGCCCGCTCCAGAACGTGGATCTGCTCTGCGGTGAACGCCGTGCGCGGCCTCCGGCCAGCAGGGGGCGACGCCGACAGGGAGGGGGCGGGTTCAGCGTGGGTCGATGGCGAACGGGAGCGACTGCCTTCGCTCTCGTAGCCGGACGTCTCCTCCTCGGTGCTGAGGTCCGCTTCAGGGCCTGGAAGCAGCAGAAACGTCTGAAACCTGAAGCTCCAACAGGAAACTTCAGACTTCAGGATCTTTCACCAAAACTTGGTCATTTTTTAACCAGAAAAGTTTTTTTTTGCTGAAAGAGTCTCAACCTGTGAATTCTAGCAGCTAAAATAACATAAATATTCATTTATTTCTCATCAATAAATGAAAAGGAATGCAAGTAAATACAAAACAAATAAAAAATGAGATTAAAAAGCCTAAAAATATATTTTTTTAAAGATTAAAAAAATTAAAACATTAAAATATTTATTTTGGAAAAATAGAAACCTTTAAAACTTCTGTAAAAGTTACTTCTACTTTAAAAAATAAAAGTAACTAAAACGGTAGAAGTAAAATTTATACCTTTAAACTAAAAAGTGTTTTTTACTTTAATTCACTGTAAAAAGTGAAACATTGGATCAATTCTCAAAAGCTCTGTAATTTGTTGCATTTAAAAATATCAGTTTTTCATCAAATTCGTTTTTTTCATCTCAAAATTTGTATTTGATGAAAACTAATAACTTTAAACAAATAAAAATATGAGATAAGTATAAAAATATGTTTTGGTTAAAGATTAAATTGATAAATAAAAACATTTAAAACTCATTTAAAAGTTACTTCTACTCTAATTATTTAAATTAAAAGTAACTTAATTACAGTAGAAGTAACATTTAAGCCTAAAATACCTTTAAATTTAGTTTTTTTTACTTATCACTAAAAAAGGTGAAAGATTAGATCAGTTTGTAAAATTTCTGTAATTTGTTACATTTAAATATTTTAGTTTTTATCAAATTAAATTTGTAAGAAAACAATCAACTCAAAAACTGTATTTGATGAGAACGAATCACTTTAAATGTTTTATAAACTGATCCAAAGTTTCACTTTTACAGAGTAAGAATTGAAAAAAGTTTTATGTTTGGAAGTTTCCTGAAACTGGAGGTCAGAATCTCCGGGTCGGGTCGGGTCGGGTCGGGACGCTCCTCAAAGGTTCCCCCCCCCCTCAGCTCGCCGTCTTACCTGGCCGTCTCTTCGTGGACGCGTCCTCCTGTCCAGGTGACCCCCCCGGGTTCGTTCTGCGGTAGAAGCCCGGCAGGCTCTCCGCGTTTGTCCCGCAGGCCTCCGGTCCCGACTCGGACCCGGGGGGGCCCGGTGGCGGTGGCGCGGCGGGCCGGCTGCTCTGAGCCATCCACTCGATGGAGAAGTGTCCCCTCATGGCCGCAGAGCGCTCCTCAGCTTCAGCTCGGATGGACATCCAGGAGGTTTGTGGCCGACCCCCCCCAGCCCGCCTGCTTTTAAAGGCGCCCCCCCCTGAAGATCAAAGCTCAAATCCTTCCTCCCTCCTTCAGTTTTCACAACTGGAGTAATTAAGACGTCCCATTCAGTCTCAATGAGGCCGTTAGGACGAGGCTCCAGAGAGTCTGCCCCCCCCATCCTTCCTGCCCCAGAACAGATAATAGACCCGACCCGTCTGCAGCTCCTCCACCATAAACAGGTCTGCAGGAATGTCCACGCCTCTCCAAATCCACATCCACAGCATCTGCACTCCCGCTTCCCATGATGCTCAGCGGTCGGGCCTTCCTGCACAGCCGAAGATGAACATGCAGGTCCCGGAGGAGCCGAGCCTCCAGAACCTGAAGGGCCTCCAGAACCTGCAGAGCCTCCAGAACCTGCAGAGCCTCCAGAACCTGAAGGGCCTCCAGAAGGATCAGCAGAATGAGCGGCTTCATATGCAAACGACGGCTAATCCCGGATCATCCAGATTACAGGGATGTGATCTTCTCACGTCCATCTGAAATGAAGGTTTCAGATGATCAGGAAGACCAGATAAACGGAAAACTTTGACCTCCTGAAAACCTTCAAACGCTCCTTCATCTGCTTCAGTTTGAAGGAAAACTAAAAAATCCTAAAATGAAACCAGCATGGATTTCTCCATCTGTGGAAAATCCTGCTTAAATCTGATGAAGATGAATTTAAATATGATTAATGAGTGAGGAAGAGTAGAAAACATCTTCATCCTGAAGGTCTGAGACAAACGTCACGACAGGTAAAGGTGAAGATCTTCCTCTAACCACTGAGATCAAAGACCTTTTAACTCCAGGAGTTAAATAAGACTAAAACATCTGTCACAATAATCATTTTACTTCATGAGAAATATGTCAAATGTAGTAATAAAAACAAATCTGTACTAAATTAAAATTAAAGGAAATAAATGCTGTGTGAAAATATATGTAAATAAAATCCAAAGAACTCAAGACGAGGTAAAGAAATTAAACATCAGCTTCCTATGATTTAATATTGGACGTAAAAAGAGATTTTTACTTTTTAGATAGAATTGAAATGAAAACATGATAAAAATGATGAAAAATAAATCTTAAATGCAATACATTTAAAAAGATGTACAGAAAATAACTGTAAATTATTTCTAAGTTGAAGGAAATGCATCAAATGAAAGCAGATTATTAAAATACTGCAACTTAGAATAAAACAGGTTAAATAAAAGCAGGAAAACGTCTTATTCTAAATAAAAAAAACAAATAAATAAATAATATCAGCTGCTCTTAAATTTAAATAAAAATATTAAATTAAATCTCAGTTAAGCTGTTAATGAGGTCAAATAAAGAAAATACGTTTTTTTCACAAATGGGAGGAGGAGGGGGGGGGGGGGGATTGCCAAGGGCCCCAAAAAGATCAACTACGCCCCTGTAACCGCGGTTCAAACAGCAGGCTTTATCGTCAGAAAAGACGCTCAAAACATGAACTTTTACTTTGAAAATATATTACACTTCCGGATCATTTTATTTAGAATTTATCAATAAAACTGCGTAAAAAACGGATATCAGTAAAGCAGCGCGAGGACAACAGATACGAGGATGATGATGATGAAGACGGCCGCCCGCGTGAGCCGGGGGGGGGGGCACAGGCGCCGTTTTGTGTGCAAATGCCGCGCGGATCAAACCGCGCGGGATGATCGGCTCAATCACGGCTCTGCTTTGATAAGATAATGACGGCTGTAGAGCGCGCGCTCGCTCGCACGCGCGAAGAGCGCACACGGACATTCTTTTCAAGACATGAGATCCGAACCGAACCGGTTAATGAAAGAGATGAAAGCAGATCCTAATGAAAACAGATGATTCTCCACTCAGAACCGGGTCCGAACGGTTCCAGAACCGCTATGTGGTTTTGACTCATTGAAAAAAGAATTTTACAGTTTTAGTTTGAAACAGAAACGAGTCGAACCTTTGAATTCCAAACAGATTCTAGTTTTAAGTCTGAATTTGACGTTTTTATTTCAATTTTATATTTAAAAAAGTGAGTTTGATTTATAATCCAGATTAGTTTCATTCATCTGCAGTTAAATCTACTGTCAGCAGTAATGAGTGTTTTAATCCACACACAGATGGATGATGGGAAAACGAGTTTATGTAACGACATTTTTCTGTCTTCATTAACACATTCACATAGACAGCTGCAGATGAAGGAGAGTCAAACTGGATCACACAAGGAGCCAAAACCCTAAACACACTTTAGGTCGCGGGCCGAGCAGGATCAACATTTATTGAACACTCTAAAACTTTAAAACTGTAACTTTTTAACATAATTCTGAATAATAAAAATGCAGGAATATTATTCCAGAATAAATCAACTTAAACCTTAAATAACTTTCAATATTTTACTCTCTATAAAAATATATTTTGTCTAAATTATACAAGTTAGAAATGAGCTCAAGATAACATCAGGTCATTAATAACAATAAAATAAAATGATCCGTCATGTTTCTGATCATTGCGACACTATAATGAACGCGGCGTTCCTCTAATGTCTCTCACATCGACTCATTACTGTAATTGGCACCAAAGTGAGAACAAAACCCAAAGAACTGAAATAAATATACATTTATACCAGGTGTGTGTCCATAAGTATTTGTGTAAATGTGTGTATCTAAGTGCTGACGCTCCTGCTTGGCGGTGACGTCTCCTCGCTCCTCCTCGCCCCCCCGCTCCCTCCCGTCTGATTGGCTCCATTCAGCTTCTTTCATCTCTAATGAGGCTGTTTGCTGCTCTGTTATGGAGACAAACACACCTCCAACCCCCGTCCCCCCAGGAGACCACAGGGTCACACCACCCAACGGGGAGACCTGGAGACCTGGAGACCTAAAGACCTGAACACCTGGAGACCTAAAGACCTGGAGACCTAAAGACCTGAAGACCTAAAGACCTGAACACCTGGAGACCTGGAGACCTAAAGACCTGGAGACCTAAAGACCTGAAGACCTAAAGACCTGAACACCTGGAGACCTGGAGACCTAAAGACCTGAACACCTGGAGACCTAAAGACCTGGAGACCTAAAGACCTAAAGACCTAAAGACCTGAACACCTGGAGACCTGGAGACCTGAACACCTGGAGACCTAAAGACCTGAACACCTGGAGACCTAAAAACCTGGAGACCTAAAGACCTGAACACCTGGAGACCTGGAGACCTAAAGACCTGGAGACCGGCTCAGGAGATCACACTAATCTGAATAAAGTTTTAAGAAAATCTTTGTTAATATGACTAAAAACTCTGTAAATGATCCAATTTAATCTGATTAAAGTTCCTCAGAAGATCCACGTTAATCTGAAAAAAAGTTATTAAGAAGTTGTTGTTAATCTGAATAAAGTTCTTTAAAAGATCCAAGTAATTCTGATTAAAATTCTTCACGTTAATCTGATTAAATTCTTTAGATGATTCACATTAATTTGATTAAAGTCCATAGAAAATCCATGTTAATCTGACTGAATTACATACAAAGTTCTTCTTTGGAAGATCGATGTTAATCTGAATAGATTTCTCCAGAAGTTCCACATGAATCTGATTAAAGTTCTTCAGGATTTAGAAGATCCCAAAGTCCATCTAAAAAGCTGCTTTGTTTACAGACTGAGGGACTACTTTCTGAGGCGGATTGATCCCATATTAACACACTCCGAGTACGCCGTTTATTCCAAAGAAATCTACTAATTATTTGGACGTTTTGCTCACTAAAACGCTGCTGCTGAAAAAATGCAAAACATTTTGTACATTTTTATTTACTGAAAAATATCAAAGGTTTACAGAAAAAAACATGTATCATATTTAGAGAAACAAATATAACTTTTTAAAAACCTTTCTAATACTAATTTTTTTAAATAAAATTCACTCAATATTTTTTCAGATATTAGATTTCTCTAGTTTTTAATTAGATTTTTTGAATAAACGACCTCCTAAGTAGTTTCTGCTGCATCGATTCAAGTTTGAAGTTTTATTTGGTTGTTTAAACGTTACTCAACCCTTAAAGGAGGAAAAATGTTTGAGCAGAATTTAATTTTTTTTCCACTAATAAAGTTAAAGTTAAAAAAGTAAACAATCAAATGAAGAGATTTGAAGTTTCAGGGAAAACCATCAGTGAAATAATTTAACTTTAGCGATCAAAAATGTTGTTTTTAATAAGGAATGAAAAACGTTTTGATTATATTTAACATTTTTAATTCCCGTCTTTTTAAATGATTGAACAGAGAATGTTAACATTTAACCAAACATGAGGGATTTCTGCAGCTGTTTGAGGATAAACCGAGCGGTGAGGGGCTGAAGTTCTGGAGGAGGATCTCCAGAGGTGAAGAACGACTCAGGATGTGGCCCTTTGATGCCGATGGATTCCTCATGCAGATCAAGGCGCTGATGACGCCTCATAATCATTGATCTCCGGCCGGCCGGCAGGCTCCAGCGGGGGCCCGCCCCGTCTGTAACGCTCAGTTAAGGCCTCTTCCCTGTTCATTGATCCCTATCAATCATCAAAGGCTCCTTTGATGGGGGGGGCGCTGACACTCCTCATGGAGAAACGGGAATTTCTGACTGACTTTTGGGAGGATTTCAGAGCAGAAACATTTTCAGGCGTCTAAAGCACAAAATAAGAGTCTGCAGAGAATCAGCTTTTATTTTGACACATGAAAACACAAACCTGATCATGTGTGAGATCAAAGACGCAGAAAAGTAAAGCTATACTTTTAATAGAATAAGTGAAGATTTAAAATATAAAATATATTTTTTGCTTCAATAATCTTAATTATTCCTCATAATATCTACACATTAATTCAAAGATTACTTAAAGTTTACGTATTTTTATGAGTAATCAAAACTGTGTGTTGTTTATTAGTGAGATCTACTTTTCAGATTGTTTTAACTTTTGGAGGATTCATGAATATTATGTACATTTATTAGAAAAATGTAAGTTTTTTTTATTTATTTAAGATTTTATCATAATCTTACTTGTGGACATAAGTAAATTTTACTATATTGTTGTTGGTAGTTTTTATATTCATAAATGCAGTAAAACTTAACTGTTACGAGGATTTCTTAAGTAAATCTCATTAGTTATTTTTTCAGTGTCGTAAAACATTCAAACTTTTAAGATTTTAAAAGTTTTTCTTCTTTAGTTCCAGGTCATTTTATTTGTCTTAAAAATACAATAAATCAACAAACTGAAAACAGAAACTAAAATTTCTCTTTTACAATAAAATAATTACATTAAATAAATCCTAAAAACCACAATAATCCGAGTTATTGTCAAAGGAAGGAAGTTGATTGGTGGATCAGATTCGCTTCAAAAACTAAAATGTGATTTGATGTATTTTTATTCTCAGGTTCGATACAATAAACCATCAAATTAAAATAGAACGTTATGGGATTAGAGGAGTGACAGGAAAATGGGTAAGAAGCTATTTAACTGGAAGAACTCAATATGTTACCAGAGATAAATAAAAATCTTACATGTGGGGTCCCTCAGGGCTCCGTATTAGGACCTAAATTACTTGGCCTATACATAAACGATATATTTAACGTATCCAAACTATTACAGATTGTGTTGTATGCAGATGACACTCATATATTTTATAATGATAGTTATGATAAGTTAATTAGTAACATTAATGAGGAACTGCAAACTATAAAAAATGGATTCATAGCAACAAATTATCATTAAACTTTATAATATTCGGGAATTATAAAGAAAATCCCAATCAACCAATAAATATAAATGGAGCACCCATAGAAGAAGTTCAGGAAAACACATTTTTAGGATTAATAATTGAGTCCAAATTATCTTTAAATCGCACATAAGACACTTAAAAATGAAAGTTTCAAAAAATCTCCCAATAATAAATAAATGTAAATATGATCTTGACCAAAACACTCTTCATACATTGTACTGCTCATTAATTCTTCCTTACCTCACATACTGTAATAAGGTTTGGGGAAATAGTTACCAAACCTCAGTACATCCATCGTACATGTTACAGAAACGAGCAGTTAGGATTATTCATAAAGTAGAACACACTAATCAACTCTTCATATGGTCCAAGTTGTTAAAATTGTGTGATCTTATAAATGATCAAACAGCCCAAATATCATATAAAGCATATAATAATGTATAACCAGAAAACATTCAAAAACTATTTATATTGAGAGACGATTCCCATAATTTACGTGGGACAGGAACATTTAAACAACCTTTAAAACGCACAAAAAGGGGATCATTCTGTGTGTCAGTATGTGGAGTCAAACTGTGGAACAAAAACAATGCAGTAATATATACTTGTTTAAAAAAAGTTATAAATGTATCACATGGACAAATTAAAAAAAATCCTGGTTTATCTATAATAACATTTATTGAATGTATCCAAAAGTAGATAAAATACTTAAAATACTGTGTTAAATGAAAGAAAAAATATATCTAAATGTGTTGTATAGATATTATGTTTATTTACTATGTATATTGTAACTGTTGTTTATTAAGAAAATTGTGATAAAGCTTAACTTATGATTATTGTTAAAAGTTGTCAGCAATGTAAACGTCTATTATAATGAATTAAGGGGCGGGGCTTCAATAAGCCATGATTCTGCCTGCCACCTTTCAAACACGGATAGAAGACATAAATACCCATGAAAATTGTGCAAATACAGATAACATATTGCAAATGTATATGTATAAATGAAAGTGTCTGAATAAACTAAATAAAAAAAATTAAAAAAAAGAAACCGTAAAAGAGCAAACGTTTTTTGTCACCGCCGCTGCAGACTGACAACGTTTTAGGCTTCAATCAGACGTGGGCGGAGCTTCAGCTGCACCTCAAACCCGATAAAAATGCAGCTTCATTCTCCTGCAAAAGGAGCGGCCGACAGTCCCGAAGGCCGACCATCCTGAAGGTCGCACATCCGCACTTCCTTTCCTGGATCAGATCGGTACCTGACAGGGGCAGATTACAGTCCTGGGAGGATCCGTGGTTCCGGCGGGGGGTCTTCAGGCGTTCCTCTCTGAGGGCGGGATGAACTCCAGCCCCAGGTGGGTGAAGATCTCCTCCTCGGACGCCGCTCTCAGGTACACGCCCTGCAAGAGGAGCGCAGCTGCTACGGAGCAAAGATCGGCTCTTCCTAACAGGAGGCGGAGCTCTTCCTAACAGGAGGCGGAGCTCTTCAGCGACGGAGGAACTCCGTCTGCAGGTTTATCAACAACCCACAAATGTGTCATGTTAAATCCTAAATTCAGGCAGAATTCTTGACTGAAAACAGACTAAAATGACAGATTTAATCCCATCTGTAGAAAATGAACCCCAGATTTAGTTTTAAATGTTAAGGTGAAATCCTCTCCAGCTCCATCAATGCATGTGGTTGTCATGGAAACAACATTTAAAAACAGATACAAACATCTTTGTAAACAGACTGAAAAAACCAACAAAATAATAACAAAAGGATTCATTTCTTTTTTTTTAACTTTATTTTTTTAAGTTAAAGAAGAAAAAGTTCATTTTAATGAAAGTCGGAATTTGATGTTCACATGAACATCATCCTTCAGGTCAGCTATTGAAATGTTGGCGTCATTCAAACAGTTCTTGGTTCTGTGACTACGATTAACTTCGAGCGCTTTAATGATGACGGCAAAAGGAGCAGCTTTGCTCTAAAATGAAACGACTTACAGTATTTAAGAGTTTTTAAAATCAACGTAAATTGGAATTCGTTGTAATGATGTTAAGTGTGAAAATGATTGAAGAGTTACCATAATTAAGTGTGTTTTGTTGGTGACAGCTCTGACGTTAAAGGGTTAAACATTTGAGCTTCAAAGTGAAAGAGGCGGAGATTCAGTGGCTGATACCAAACAACCAATCAGAGCCCTCCATTCACTGAGCTGTAAAAACGCTGTTTCCACATCTTATTTACCTGCTTGTTGTCATAGAGGGCGTGGCTGCTCAGGGACATGCCTCTCTCATGCCCCGCCCACCGCCGGAGTTCCCTCTCAAACAACTGCAAAGAATATTTAGATCAGAAACGGAGGAAAAGCTGCGGCTTTTGTATTTAAAGAAAAAAACAAAACCAAAAAAACACATGTATTCCTGCCAGAGTTTAATAATAATTTAGAATCTTCCTGGCAACTAATTACATCACTACAATCCTAGAACTTCATTGGACAAAAACTGAAAATGAATTTGTTGTTTTCAATAGACACAAGAAAATGATTCTTTCCTTTAAGAATCTCTGATAACGTAGAAATTCACAGCCTAGAACTGCTTCAGAGTCTGGAACCAAATCAGTCGTGGAATAAAAAAACGTTTTATGTAATAAGATGATCGAGTCGTCTCATGTTCAAATGTTTGAGTATTTCTTCTGAGCTCCACAGGAATCACAGTTTAAGAAATCAGACTTTTTAAAAATGTGTTTATTTCAAATGATCCTGTGAGACTTTCCAGAGACGGACCTTCAAACGTCCTTCAAAAGAGACGCATCAGAAGGTCTTCGGGCCTCAAGCTCACCTTGGATCCGGTCCAGCCCAGCAGAGCGAAGGCGAACTGGCTGATGGGGGAAACCACCAGGTCCAACCTCACGGCTCTCCACGCTCTCTGGCTGCTCTCCGCCGCCACAGGCAGCTTGAAAATGGAGAAGCATCTCTCAAAGCGGTCCATGTTGGAGGGGGGGCGACCAGGACCGTCGATGGACTCCAGGTAGGAGTTTCTGGTAGTTTTCTGGTACAAGAGGAAGCCCTAGAGAGAAGAAACAGGGAGTTCTGGAAGTCGGTAGCTTCAGCTTCTGCTGCTCTGCAGCGATGAAGAGGAGGAAGACTTACCTGTGCTTCCAACCAGGAGACCACTTTAGGCATCAGTCCCACCTCCCTGCCCTCCTCCGGGTGAGTTATCAGGAAGTCCACGTCGTGGCCGCTCAGCTTCCCCCTGAAACGGCAGCAGCTCAGATGAAGACCAAACATGTTGTTGATCCAGAGAAGCAAAGATGAGACTCAGAATCAGGTGGGACTCGGGTGGGACTCGGGTGAGACTCGGGTGGGACTCGGGTGGGACTCGGGCGGGACTCGGGCGGGACTCGGGCGGGACTCTGGTGGGACTCTGGTGGGACTCTGGTGGGACTCTGGTGGGACTCTGGTGGGACTCGGGTGGGACTCGGGTGGGATTCGGGTGAGACTCGGGTGAGACTCGGGTGGGACTCGGGTGGGACTCCTCCAAACCTGAGGTGGGTGGAGCAGAAAATCATCTGTGACTCTGTAGTCTGAAGTCCAGAACGTCGTTCCTCAGATGATTCCGTGGAACAATCCAGTATCTGCCTGATGTTCCGTTTTTTTTATCATTTCCCAGTTTTAAGGTTCCGTGTGTTTTCTAATGAGTCCAGAGGTAATTACTGTTACACTTTAATGGAGAATTCAAACGTTTGTCCTTTTGGATCTGCTGACGTTCCAAAGACCAACGTCGAGGTCCGTTTGGGTTCTGATGGTTCCAGTTCCACCTGTTTCCAACCTTTCCTCTCCCTCACCTCCGGAATCCTCCGGCCAGGACGATCTGAGCTCCTCGTAACACGGAGGAGACGGCCTTCTCCACGACCGCCTGGATGGCGTCCGCCTCGGCCCGCGTGACCGGCTGGTTGATGTCGGCGTAGTGCTGCAGCCCTGAAAGGAGATGTTAGAAATGTGAAGATTCTGCGCCTGAATGTGACGTTTGACCAGACGGAGTCGAACCTCTCTGCACACGTGCAGAGTCACCTGAGACCTGTGGGGAACTGAAACTCCATACGGACGTGGTACCGGTACCAACATGGAGACTATACCGGTATCGGTGTTTACACATTTTTTGTCATATTTCCCTGCAGCTCTCTGCACTGACCCGCTCTCTGGGCCCGGTTCAGGACTTGTCCGGACGCTCGTAGCTGCTGCAGGTCGTGGATTCCCTCCCTGATCCACCGATCGGCCGTTTTGGCTCCAACTCCAAAGATCCCCGTCAGCGCCTGTGGAGCAGCAGTGATGAACGGCGGAGCGTCTGAACCCGGCGGAGCGTCCCGGGCCGCTCGTACCTTCAGGGCTTTGAAGCGCTCGGACGCTCTGGTGGACTCCACCTCGCTGGACGTTCCCGTCTCCAGGATCTCCTGTAAGATCCGAGAGGAAACGTTGGACGGCGTCCGGCGTGACGAGAGCTGCGGCAGAGCCTCCGCTGACCTTGATGACCCTGAGGGAGTGCTCCCCCAGGCAGGGCAGCCCGCGGAGCTGCGACACGCCCAGCACCGCCGAGGGGAGGGCCTTCAGTAAGGCGGCGGCCCGGCGGAACGCCACGCCCCGCCCCTCCTCGTCATTGAGCTCCGCGTTCTCAGCCAGCAGCGACAAGGCGTCCTTGGACAGGAAGTGATGTCACAGTGAGGCTCTCAGGCAGAGGATGGATCTGGTTTAGGTGCTGGGGGGCCGGGGGGTACCGTGAGGGAGGAGTTGTGATTCTCCAGCGACGTTCTCCTCTGACAGGCGTAACTCGCCACAGAGAACTCCTCCAGCTCCGGTTCTCCGGACGGACGCTCCTGGAGGACGAGGTGAGACGTTTGGGTTCAGCTCGGTCATCCGACCGTCACAGAGTCAATCAGTTCAGACCCCCCGACCCATCAGGGCAGACGAAAATGATGCAAACAGAACGCGCCAGTGGCAGTCAGTGCTTTGTTTCTTTCTGAAAGAAACCTCAGAAAATCCCGAGGATCAAACCTGCAGCTGGTGCCGGTCCAGAACCTCCACCGGCCGGCCCGCCCGCATGCTCTCCGTGAACCAGCTGACGTCCAGCAGGTGAGGCGACGGTCGGCCGCCGCCCTGCGAGCCCAGCCACAGCCGGCCGTCGTCCCCGGAGACGTTCTCACAAACCACATGAGTGACGTTTCCACTGAGGACAGAAACAGAGCAGGTTCCACCGGACTGCAGAACAAACGGACCGAGGCTTTTCCGGAGCTCGGCGGAAATATGAAAAACACCTTCATTCAAATGGGATTTATTAGGTATTAAATGACACAAAAATGACTCGATCTCTTCGTCAGTCGGCTGAGCTGCTCTTCACTGATGTGATCACTGAGACGAGTTTTCTGCAGAGACGCTGAAGTCCAAAATACTCAAACCGGTGCATCAACAATCCTAAAAAACTGGGTTTAACAAAGTTCTTCACCAAAACTAAAAAAAAAATCCTAACTATATACTGCCTGTTCACATCCATTCTCTATCAGCCCCCCCGTCTGGGTCATAGGGTTGCTGGAGCCTATCCCTATGTCTTCTTGATTGTTTTGGAGACTTTTTTATGTTTTTATTAAACTTTTCAAGTCTAACAAGAAGCTTGTAATGTCTGGAACAGCCAGTAAAGAT
The DNA here is from genome assembly GCF_002922805.2 of Oryzias melastigma. NCBI lineage: Eukaryota > Metazoa > Chordata > Actinopteri > Beloniformes > Adrianichthyidae > Oryzias > Oryzias melastigma. Next base: position 1,518,733 of record NC_050523.1, read on the forward strand.
TATGAATTAATATATATATATTTATCAGATAAAAATGTCAAATTCTGATAACTTCGGGTTTTATTAGCATCTATACAGCATCCATTAATGTGTCCCGCTGCCTGAAGTGAACTCTAATTAACTAAATGTTTGTCTTTCGCATCATTTCTGATTTTCAGATGTTCCTTTCAAACACATTGAATCCCATTATTACAGTAAGAATGGTTATCTGAGGCTGAAGTGGGAGGGGCCAAGAACATCTGACCTCCTAAAGGTCGCTGCCTACGGTCATCTTAAAATCTACCTTTTAAAGTCTGATCATCTTCTGATCCATTTCCAAAGTGTTTTTTACTTTATGATTAAGACATTTTCAGACAAAATAAACTAGCTGTTGATTTCTAGGAGATAGTTTTAGGATAGTTTTCTACAACCGCCCCACATCCCATCACCTACATCACAAATACAATGTTTTTCCAATTGATTATTGTCCATCTGTTCAATATTCACGATGATTTGAATATAGAAATATTCAGAAATGCAATTTTAACCTTAATTTTCTTTGCATACATCTTCCACTATCAGAAAAATTCCACACAATCGTGTCTAAATCTTAGCTTTGATTGGATCGGGTCTTTCATGTTAGAACAGGTCAGTTTATCGTCTCTGATGTGAATTCCACTCCAAGATTTATTGACCATTTTAGTCTCTTTGACATAAACGTTGGATTTTTTTGTTCTTTCATTTTCTTCGTATGCGCTGTAACTTACAAAAGGTTGTAGCTTCTTCGTTTATATTCATGTTCAGTTTTATAAAAACCACAATTTTTATGTCATTTTTCATGTCTTCCACCCAAAATAAATGAGTAAAATATTATTTTTGGGGGGTAAATTTGGTTTTATTTCAGTAATTATCAAGAAATGCAGTTTAATATAAATGTAAAAGATAATGTAAAAGTTTATCATCACTATTTTTAATGAATCAAATGTTACTTAAGAGTGTTTTGTTTGTTTTCTTCTTTAATTAATACATTTATCATGTCTGTAATTAGTTTGATACTTCTGGGAGATTTAGTTTCTTGTTTTGTTTGTTATTAATGCTGGAAATAAACCAAATCAATCGAAAATGGATAATTTTAGGATTAAAGGTCAATAATAAACAGAACAAAGTATTTTTCCCTCATCATGTTACTGTCATCACAGATGAATTTTGTCCCAAACTGGATTCCGTACATCCCTTTAAGTTAAATGTCCCGGTGAGTTTACGACGTGGTTATTCTTATATACAGTCTATGGTTTCTCCGGTCAAGTGCTCCGCGTCTCCACACCGAACAGAACCGAACCGGCCGGCGTCACCTGAACATCTGCTCCACCTGGAATCCCTTCCTGCGCGCGAGCTGCGACAGGAAGGCTCTCCGGCTGGCTCCCATCTTCCTCTCCAGCAGGAACAGAACCACCTGCGGGAACCTGGTCGGTTCGGTTCCTGCGCTGCTGTTCGACCCACACATCCCGGTGTCGGAGAGCTTCCTCCGCTTTAACGGAACCATCGCAGACTAACACTGAAGTTCGGTTTAAATAAAGTTGGTTTTTTAAACACTCATACATAAACTACAAACTCCTGGTTTCCCGCGCGGCAGCCGCGTCTCTCTGAACCCGTTTGCGGGTTTAACATGTTAGCAAACTTCTGCAGAGGCGCGCGACCGGATGCAGCTGTGCCGCGCCGCCGGCACCGAACTGGGTCGCCACCAAAATAGTTCCGACTGGAAGCAGAGAGCGGCTAGGATGGAGGCCCTCTAGGGACAAAACTACTGCTTTTTTTGGGGGGGGGATAAATCTACTTCTGTTATCCGTTTCTGCTTTATGTTTATTTCCTTTG
>NC_050523.1:1520641-1526440 GCF_002922805.2 Oryzias melastigma
GGACGCATTAACATGTTGAATTTGATTTAATTTAAATATAATTAAATTGATTTAATTTAATTTAACATTTGTTTTAATACATTTATGACTTTATTTTAAATGTTTTTTATACTGTCACTGGTTGGAAGCACTGACTTATTTTATTTTAATTTTATATATTTATTGATTTATTTTAAATTTGATCGATACTGTTGCTGGTTGGACGCATTGACATGTTTTATTTTATTTCATTTTATTTTATTAAATTGATTTATTTTAAAATGTATCTATACTGTTACTGGTTGTACGCACTGACATCTTTTATTTTATTTTAATGTATTTATTGATTGCTGGTTGCACGCATTGACAAGTTTTTTTTATTTTTTATTTTTCTTTATTTTATTTATTCTAAACGTTGTATATTTCTATACTGTCGCTGGTTGCACTAATTAACATTTTTATTTTATTGTATTTATTTATTTATTTTTTATTTTATTTTAAATGTTATCTAAACTGTCGCTGGTTGGACGTCGCGGACCCCCCGCCCGTCGCGGACTCCCTCCTCCCCCCTTCAGGTCATATGACCGCTGACTCCACTTCCTCAAACTTTGAAGCTCGTGCCGTCCATCCGATCAGCCAGCGCACGCGGCCCGTCCTTCTGCCCACGCGCCCCGAGGCACGAACCGGAACCGGGTAGGGTTAAAAGGGCGGCGGCGTCGGCAGGCCCGGGAACCGGGAGGCTCTACATGGACGGACCGAGGAGAGGCGCTCCAGCGCGGGCAGGACTGCCCTCCGCCCTCGCGCTGCTGGCGCTGCTGCAGCTCACCTGCTGCGTCAGGTGTGCCGGGAGCGCTCGAGCCAGCAACGTGGTCCTCGTGCTCGTGGACGATCAGGATGTCCAGCTGGGGGGGATGGTGAGTGAAAGACCCGCGAAATGTTGTGACATAGTCGAGTTTACGCCTCTGGAAAATGTAAAGAAAAGAGTTTTTAGAGAAAAATTTCTTCATTAAAATCATTTCTGGGAAATATGTTTAATGTTGGCGCGTCTGGAATGATCAGGTGGGCTGAAAAATGAAAGAAACCGGCTATTGGTTCTGGTTTAAGAACCAGAACCTCAGGAGGAACCAAACTCTGCCATCTTGGTCCTTCACTCCTGCAGGGTTTGGGTCAGTGTGGTTACCATGGTGACGCCTCCTTTTGGAAATGATCTCAGATCAGTCAGGTGATGCATGTTGGTTCTTTGGATCAGACAGTCCATGCTGGTACCACCCGGTTCTGGTACCATAGATGCTGGGAACAGCAGTTCTGCTGGACAGATCTGTCAGAGTTCTGATGGGCTCGACCCAAACACTGGAGCTGCTTCTCATCCCACAGACGGATATCAAAGGTGTGGTAAAAACATCCTGGGATTACAGATTACAGATTACATTCCTGTGTAAAAGTTACTTCTGAGAAATCATCAACCAAAGAGGTTTTCCTGATTTTTCTGCTGCGTTCGTGTTTCTGAGGATTTTCTGAGGTTTTACAGGCAGAAGTTTGTTTACCATCAGACCTGGATTCCAAAGAGCAGCTTCTGGAGGAGAACTTTTATTATTTTTACAACTAGACATAGAAGTTTCTGCGACTCAGTGATCTTCTCTAAAAGGGGTGGAGCCACGTTTCAGCCTCACAGATGGTTGAACCATTTTCAGCTTCAGATGAACCCAGAACGACCAGAACAAGAACATTTCATTTTCATCTTTGGACATAAGAACCGTGTGGGATTATCCAACGTGGATTACTACTTTTTAGGCCAACTAAATCTACATTTTTAATTTTTCAGTATTAACCCCGCCCACATGGTTTTCATGGTAACATTCAACGCTGGTTTTATCTGAAAACACCCACTACTACCTGCTTAATTTGATTTAAAAACAATATGTTTGCCATTTTTTTCAATCAATGGTGAGGTCAAAATTGACTCCCTAATAGTACAGGACGATCTAGTGCCCTGGATTTTAAAAGCAATTCGGATACCGTTTTCACTAGAGATGATAGCTGAAAACGCTGAAGCTAATAGCTGAAAATGCTGAAATTGATACCTGAAAACGCTGAAGCTGAAAGCTGTAAACTGTGAAATTGATACCTGAAAACGCTGAAGCTGAAAGCTGAAAACTGTGAAATTGATAGCTGGAAACGCTGAAGCTGAAAGTGAAAAACGCTGAAATTGATAGCTGAAAGCACTAAAGCTGAAAACGGTGAAATTGTTAGCTGAAAACAGTGAAATTGTTAGCTGAAAACGCTAAAGCTGAAAACTGAAAAAGGTGAAGCTGATTGCTAAAAACGCTGAAGCTGATAGCCAGCTAAAGTATTAGCTAAATGCCAAATTAGCCACAAAAAAAAATCTGAATCTGCAGGAATTATCGTGTTAACACTTGAAAAGTAAATCAAAAGGACATGAACACTGGAGCTCCGGTGTTAAAGATTAAGATTAAAATTGTATTTCTTTGCTCAAGTTGTGACTCAAAACACAACGTTTGAAAAAGCTCTCATTTGTGATGTAAAAAAGTACGGTGGGCGGGGCCACTAGCTCCTGGCTCCGCCCCATTCTTGCAGACAAATAGATCCATCTTTGTTTTCCTCGTATCTGCTGGAATTATCATGTTAACGGTTGAAAACTTACAGTAAATCAAAAGAACATAAACTTTGGAGCTCCGGTGTCATTCTGAAATTGGCACCGTTACCATGACAACAGGATCTGGGCGGAGTCTCAGTCCAACAAATGTGAGGTTTGTGCTAATTTGGACAGCTTTTAATTAAATGTTCAAAAGGTTTACGTTTTTGATCATTAGATTATAAATAAATAATTATATTTGTGAGTTAATTTAATTAAAAAAAATATTTACAAATAAAAAGAATGCATAATTATTGTTGGGTTATGGAGTCTGAAGTTGAGATCACATGGTTTGTGGATCGTATATTTTTGTGTTTCTTGTTGTTTTTGTCTTTATCTTTCAGGTTGGAACTTTTATTGTTTTTTTAGTAAAATAACGATGTTTGTGGTTTAATTTCTGCAGACGCCGATGAAGAAAACCAAAGCTCTGATTGGAGAAACAGGAGCCACGTTTGTGAACGCTGTAAGACGACTTTTCCTCTTTTAGGTTTTATTATTACGTGTTATTAAGCTTTAATACGACCCTTACTTTAATAAAAACACATTTTCCGTAAATATATCTGAACAGGGAGATTGATTTATGGTTTTATTTAGCTGTTCTTCTTTAGATTTAATTTTTTTAGATTTAGATTTTATTTATTTGCAGTTATACAACATATTGCAAAAAAATAAAACTAAACCAGATATAGAAATGCATAAAAAGGAGGTATAGGAAGAGGTAAAAAACTATATGGTCTTATATTAGAGCCTCTACCTAATTAAACTTTAAATTAACATAAAATACAATTATACAATTTTAGTTTACGATTTATTTATTTTATTTTGAAAAGTCGTGGCTGACGGATCACATGACCTCTCCCTGTCCTTCTGCCCCCCCCTCCCGGTGAAGTTCACGGTGACGCCGCTGTGCTGCCCGAGCCGGAGCAGCATTCTGAGCGGCCGCTACCCGCACAACCACGAGGTCCGGAACAACTCCGTGTCCGGGAACTGCTCCGGCCCGCTGTGGCAGAAGGGCCCCGAGTCGGACGCCTTCCCAGTCTACCTCAACAAACAGGGGTACCAGACCTTCTTCGCCGGAAAGTATCTGAACCAGGTGGGGGTTTCATGGGGTCAGATCAGGATCAGCTCAAAGTGAACAGAAAACTGATAGAAAACTTCAAAACTTGCATTGTAGCTGAAAAAAAGTGGAAAATTTGGAATAAAGTGTTTTGAAGATTTGGATAAAAAAACTGAAAACTTGAAATAAATCTTGAAAAGTTGATTAAAAAAATATTCTGAAAACTTGAAAAAAATATAAATATAAAATTATCAATTGAAAAATAAAATATCCGCTAGTATCAGCAGCTGTTTTGAAATTTCAAATTTTTTTTGCTTTCCTGAATCTTCACTTTCACTCCCCAGTTTACAGTTTCAATTCTGATTTTTGAGTTTTCGCCGCTGAACATGTGGGCGGGGCTTTGAGCTCATTGGCTACAGGAATAAGCATCCCATGATCCCCCAAGAGGTAATGGTGATGTGACGCCATTAGTACCAGCAGCTGTTACTAATGAATACATTGTTTTACAATTGGTGATTTTTACATTTAAAGTGCTTTTTTTATTCAAATTTTCAAAATATTTTTCAACTTTTTAAGATTTATTTTAAGTTTCAGGTTTAAAAAAAAAAAAAAAAAAAATCTTTTAAAACATTTTTTATGGTTTATTTCAACTTTGAAGTTTTTTTTTCTCAAATTTTCAAAATATTTTTCAACTTTTTAAGATTTATTTCAATTTTCCGGCTTTCATCAAATAAAAAAATGTTTTTCAAATTTTCATTTTTTAAGGTTTATTTCAAGTTTGAATGTTTTTTTTTTTAATTTTCAAAAAAAATTTTTTTTTCCAAATTTTCATTTTTTTCCAGTCACAATGTCTGTTTTTCAAGTTTTGAATCTGTTTTTTTCGTTCACTTTAAGCTGATCCATATCTGAATCCGTAGCTTTTCTCCTCAGAAAACTCCAGGTTTTCTCCAGAAGCTCCACAGACGTGAACCTTCATCTCTGTGTTTGTCGAGTTTTCCGGCTCCACATTTCTGCGTAAACGACGTGTCTAAACACATTTCCTCAGAGACTCGACTGCTCCTTCCAAACCTGCAGCTGCATCAACACGAACGACCCAAACCAGTTCAGCCTTAAACACGAGTGAAAACCAAACGAGGACTTTCAGTTCCTGAAAACCTCTTCAGAGCAGCAGCGTCGCGGTCGACGGGCTGCAGGGAAGGAGAGCCGACAGGTGACGTGCAGCTAGCACACCTGAAGAGCTGGTTAGCCCAATGAGTTATATATAACACTGGAGTCGCAGGCTTGTTACTGTTGTTCAAGATCAAGAGCGACGCCATATTGGAATGGTATCAAAACAAAGACGCTTTAGCAGAACCAGGAATGATCCTAAAATGATTCATGTTGGTCTGATTTTAAAAAGATCGGTGGTCCTGCAGGAAAACCTGGAAACAGTGTGAAGTCTAAAGCTGTCACTGACTTTAAATAGACGAGAAGATCATCCTAAACGTTCACTATTGAGAGTAAACTCGCTCAGATCTTGTTCAGATGTTTTCTAGAAGTTCTCCTTTATCAGCTGACAGCAAGAATTTACTAGTGAAAGTTGCATTCTAGTTTTTCCAGATCTGCTTGTCTACCATTCCAATATGGCGTCCAACTTTGCGTACGCAACAAGCTAGCATGTCATCGCTAGTGATGTATAAGTCACTGGGTTAGCATGTTAGCGCACTCATGTCCAAAGTCCTATGACCACTGAAGACGTTCTAGTCCAGGTCTATCCTGTGTCTATCCTGGAGGATCAAATTAAGCTTAAAGTGACGGAAAAACTGGATTGTAAATGTGAAATAAAAATTTGAAACCGTTTAAGGACACATCTAATAACACTAATATATACATTTTTGTTGCTAAGTTTCAATTTAGTTTTTTTTTTTGTTTTCAAGATATTTTTTTTCAAATTTACAATTTTATTTTTACATTTTTCAATAATTCCTTCAAGTTTATAATCTGCACTTTTGAATGAATGAAGCTTTATTTATACAGAACTTTACAACACCTGGGGCCCGTTTCAAGAAGCAGGTTCAACAAATTTAGAGTTCGAACCTGAACTTAGAGTCACTGGACTCAAAATTCTCAA